>NC_139941.1:60620289-60682789 GCF_963454915.1 Gymnoscopelus microlampas
AAATCAAATGGTTACAGGGGTCTATAGTGACACAGTTTCATGTCACCTTTTCTTAGGCCAACATAATTGTGCTTAACGATATTATCGCGATAATCTAAATATGCTTAAAACTCTTAAAATGTCACTTTTGTCAGCCACTCAAATCCCATGTTTACTTAATGTTACTGTTACAAGTAGAAGTCTGGAATTCAAAATGAACTTGAGTAAAAGTACTTGAGTCAAAATGTAGGTAAAGTACCACATTTAGAACAAATATGGGACATTTGTCATTCTACTACTCTGCCTCTACAATGTGGAATAGCCTGACATCATCCATTAAACCAGGGGTCTTCAACGTTTTCAGGCCAAGGACCCCCTAGCTGAGAGAGAGATAAAGCAGGGACCCCCTACTCTATATTGTATAAAATTGTGCTTCAGATAAACGTTTTCTTTTTACTTGGTCTGCTCCGTTTTCCCTCTACACCTATATCTCTTTGCCAAAAATAGCAGATCTACAAGCTCACAACTCCTCGCAGCGCGAGGCGTTGTGAGCTTGTAGATCTGCTATTTTTTGGCTAAAGTTCCCCTAAGAAAAGGGATGCTACGGTTCAAGTGGTTAATGTACAAAAAAATCATATCACAAAAAGATTTTGCGGACCCCCATGTAGTAGCTCTAAGGACCCCCTAGGGGTCCCGGACCCCCTGTTGAAGACCCCTGCATTAAACTAAGGATGTGAATCACAGGTTTCTTTCAAAAAGTGTCCTGAAAAAACATCTATCAGGAGGAGGAGACCACAAGGGGAGATGAATGCATCCTCTGTTATTATTTCACCCTTTTGTGCCAGGGAAACAAATACCCTAAATCTTCATTATTTAGAAATAACTGTACATAATAATCTGCAGAAACACAACATAATTGCCTCCTAACGCCTGCAACTTTAACTTTTATTTTTTGCCGATATCGATGTTGACCGATGGTGGCAAATATCGTCCAATACTGATATGTGGCCGATATATCGGTGCATCCCTATTTCTGACGAATAAATAATTGAATGGATCAAATCAATGTGACCTGATGACGAGGACAAAGTGTGTGTTCCTCACAAGGCCAGAAACAGACCAGAAAGAAACCAATTAACAATTACTTTAGACATGGGTTATAATTTACTTAAGGTTGGGACAGCCCCACTTAATCCAAGACACAGCTTGGAACACATTCATTACAAAGATAAATATCAGGACTTTTTTTTTTAACATAGAGGTAAATAATATAGTTTATGGGTCTGAGTCTGTGGAATAATTATTAGTCTGACAGAAAAGTCACTGATATGTCTAGTGTGATTATGAGCCTCCATGTTGACCTTACCTGGGACTGCCAGCAGAGGGCAGCAGAGTCATGCACCAGTAATCAGTGACATGAGGTGGAAAGTAACCAATTACATGTACTCAATTACTGTACTTAAGCACCCTTTCGAGGTATTTTTACTTTACTGGAGTATTTCCGGATTTAAATACTTGTACTTTTACTCCACAAAAATCATTATTAAAATAAACATACATTAAACTCTTCAGCCATATACGTAGGCTATTTGAAAATAGCCGATCTACAAGCTCACGTGTCATGGTGCGATGTTGTGAGCCTGTAGATCTGCTATTTTCAAAATATTTTTATACAATTTGTATTGAAAGCTTGTGAAATGGGACATTCTGCATATGTAAGTCGCTTTGGATAAAAGCGTCTGCTAAATGACTGTAATGTAATGTAATGTAATGTAATGACTACATTTACTTTTGTATATAAAAGCAATTTTGATGACCAGACTGTTACTTGTAACAGAGTGTTTCTACATTGCAGTATTGATACTTTTACTTAAGTAAAACATGTGAGTACTTTTCCCACCACTTATCAGTGAATATACAGCCTGGCAACAGGCAGCCTCCTCCACTCATCAGCTCTCAGGAGACATGTGTAATCCAGACAGAGCAGATAGTAATCACATCCTTTACTCTCTCTAGAGTTATAGACCTGTGAGGGTCCATCTGGACGCTGACCTCCTGAGCGTCTTAAAGGAATTCCATGATGACTTTGGGCACAAATATCCACTTCTTGGACTAAAATGATGAACTGAAGTTAAAGCACGTGGTCAAAGCAAAGGTCAATTTCACTGTGACCTCATAAAACACGTTCATTAGATTCCTTCAAAGTCTTCAGTGCATATCGTCACTGTCCAGAAGAAACCCTGATATCTCCATCATTTCCACATTTTATGTTTTTTTTTCCTCCGTATACTCATTCATTGCCAGAGTAAATAAATAAATAAATCACCCACTGACAGCCATTTTTCAACTTGTATCTTATGTGTGGATGCACCCTATGGGCTATTTTTTGAATAGCTAAAGTATAAAAGGTTCAAGAGGTTAAAAATATTGTGACGCTATATTAATTAATTTTGCTGGGGACCCCCTGGTACCCCCCCAAGGACCCCTGGGGGTCCCCGGGCCCCACTTTGAGAACCAATGATTTAGACCTATTTCATCCATGTGTTTTCCAGCTTCACCCAGCTGAGTGCTGCCAACAGAGGACACAACACATAGCTGGGTATGGGAAGCCTTCTGCTGTCACTTTACCCGGAATGACCCAAAGTAGAACAAAGTAGAACACATTAACCACTTTAGCCCTATGTTATACCTAGGCTATTTTATAACGTTGTGAGCTTGTAGATCTGCTATTTTCCACAACAAAAAAAATATACTTTTACTTTTGGTACTTTAAGTATATTTTGATGCCTATACTTTTGTACTTTTACTTAACTCAGTTTTGAATTACGGACTTGTACTTGTAACCGTGTATTTCTCCATTGCAGTATTGATACTTTTACTTAAGTAAAACAAATGGAGTACTTTTACCACCACTGGAAAAGCAGTTGGTTTATCAGTCTGGTGGTGTCGATCTGTTTCTCTACAGTCCAATCAAACAGCTCCAGGCTGACCTTCCCAGTAGTCTGACCATCACAAACAACACATAACTGGCACCACATCTGTCACAAGGACAAACACACTGACAAGCTCAAATTAAATAAGTCAATTCACCTCAGAGACACCACCCACCCCAGCGTTCAATTGCAAAGTTCAACTGATTGCTCATTTGTGGGTGAATTTGTACTTTGACCTTGATCTAAACGCATGTTCATGAATTCTGGTGATCTCAAAAGTATCACCAAATGAAAGGTGATACCTACGGCTGGCCACACCCCTTCCACCATCGTACTATTCACACTCCCTGGGTTGTCAAAAACACAATCTGCACAAAGAGCAGAATAGTAAATTATTCTGTTCTCTTTCTTTGTTCTTATGAAACCTCATTGACTTGTTTTCTTCTTCATAATATCTTACAACTTAACTAAGGATATAGTAGCCTACTTCAAATACAATGGAATAATGTATAGTCATGGTCAGTGTCATGGTCAGTATCACAACACAAATTAACACATGAATTATTTACAAATGAATAATTTAACTTTTAATTATACTATAAATTATTCTCAACCTTTTATTACATAATTTTAATATACTCCCCTTTTAACCATTAATTTGTATCTCTACTCGTGATGACTACTAATTGAAGCCGAGGCCGAATTGGGCCAAATCGCATGGATGAGCCCTGACAGCACATGGTTGGTGCTACAAACTCCAAATTTCGCACACAGATAGCTCAGACCTTTGCCTACGATCTTAGCTAGGCCTCGACCCGACCCGATATGCGGTTTTCCGGAACCAACGCGAAAGGTTCGGAATCTCCATATGCGGAGTCCTGACTACTAATTGAAGCCAATGGACGCCGAATCCAAATTGGCCCGAATCGCATGGATGAGCCCTGAAAGCACATGGTTGGTGCTACAGACTCCAAATTTCGCACACATATAGCTCAGACCTTTGCCTACGATCTTAGCTAGGCCTCGACCCGACCCGATACACAGTTTTTCGGATCCGGCACGAAAGGTTTTGAATCTCCGTATGCGGAGATGACTGACATCGGGCTGTTCCGGAGCAAGCGCTGACTCATTGTGACATCACTTCATAAAAGGCATCACATACACTAGATGAGTCAACAAAAAATCTCTGAGTGTGGCATAAACTATAGTCTTTCTTCCTCTCACTCCGAGGTGACAGATGAAAGTATATAAGCCGGCTTCTAAGCTAAGTCCAGCACTCTTGACAGACCTCTGCATATAGTCTATAAGCAGCTCTCAAAAAAATTAGTACTCCAGAAAAGCTACCAAAGCTAAACCCCGGTGAAGGAGAAATAATTCGTAACAACTTGGTACTTCTAAATTATCAGTGCAAGTTCATGGAAAGCCGGAAGGAATTGCAGGAGCAGGCCTTCAAGACATCGACTCAAGTCCTTCTTTATATACAAAAACTGGAGCAGGAAAAAAGAAAAATGAACCAAAGAATTACAAAACTCGATTGGGATGCGAAATGGAAAGCTAATAAGGCTGTTGCTGGGGATCAGATGGGACAGTCAACATCTGCTGGCCAGACAGGAGGAGCAGACGGAGGAGGAGACAGTGTTCCTGGGGAGCAGATGGAACAGTCAACATCTGGTGGGAAGACAGGAGGAGCAGACAGAGGAGGAGACAGTTTTTTTGATGAGATCGGTGATGAAGAATTAATTAACTGTGCTGCTTTTACTGAAGAAAACAAGGATCAGTCAAGATCTGAGTTGGATGAGGTGCAGACGGGGGAGACAAACATAAGACAAGCTAAATCAACAGCACAAGACCAACAAAAAACAAGTTCTCCAAAAAAACTCAAGCTGAACTCTACCGCTACAAAAAAGAAAAGAGCAACAAAGCGTGGGACTGGGATGATGACTTGAATGATGCAGATTTATGCAGGCTGCATATTCTGCTTAAAGAAACAAACAAAAAGCGACAGAGATATATGCCATATATGGGCATAAAAGGACACATACAAACAGATACATAGATCCCCATATATGGGCATGAAAGGGAAACAGACAGACAGATCCAGAGATCTCCATAATAAAGTCAAAACGGGTCCAATGACAACAGGTATAATGGGGTTTGCATTAAAGGGGGAACCGGCACTGTGTCTGCAACACAGTCGAAGGCACAGACAGATACAGAGATCTCCATTATGGGCATAAAGGGACACAGACAACCAGATACAGAGATCTCCATATATGGGCATACAACTATGACAACAGGTAATGACAAGGGCATTACTGACAACATTGTTTATAGCGAACTCCTTTAGGATAATGGGCATAAATGGACACAGACAGACACAGAGATCTCCATATACGGGCATAAAAGGGACACACCCAGACACATACAGAGATGTCCATATATCACAGACACAGATAGCTCCATATATGGGCATAAATGCACACACAGATGGGCATAAATGGACACAGGCAAACAGATGGCCAAAACGGGTCCTATGACAACAGGTATAATGGGGTTTGATTTAAAGGGTGGAGCATTCATTCCCTATTTACATCGTTCCTGTGTAGGCCGGTCCCCGACTAGACCCTCGGCCACCCGAAGGGCTAGACCCTCGGCCGCCCTTTGGGCGGCCGAGCTTCTAGTGTATTTAATATATGTAAATTATAACCATCTCTAATGTATTTAATATGTAAAGTATAACCATCCAGGTACTTGTAGCTAAAACAAACCATTAGTGTCTTAAGACACTCAAACCAAATGGTTTTCATGTCACAAAATAAACAGAATGACCCTTTAATGTCTCACTATGCTGCTGCCTCACTAACCAAGTCTAGCTAACTAGTTTAGAGCTTAGCATCTTGGTTAGCATTAAACCTCTTCATAAACATCACTAAAACGATACAGTGTTGACACTAAAGTACGTTTAAAACATTAACACAACATTAACACAACCACTGGTTGTTTTTTATCAAGTATCTGGACTCAAACAAGCAAAAGTATGTTATGTTAGCATTAGCAACAGGCTAATGCCTAGTGGTTTCACAACAACACTAAACAGAATTCTCTTTGGTCTGTGGACTCTAATAAGAGCATGTCTCATTAGCTCTGATGTATTATGAAAATGTACAATAAATGATGATTATTCTGTGTTTTCATACCAGTAAATTATCTATAATAAATGATTATTGTGTGTTTTCATACCAGTAGTAGTTCTTCACAGCAACCAAACAAAACCACCTGGCAGGAAGTGACGCTTACAGAACAGGAAGCAGTTCCTGAATATATAGAGGGTATTAAGTGTATTGCGCCCTCCAGTGGGAACAACATGCAACTACACCTCTAAATCACACATCTCTAGTAGCCCTATGACTAATCCTATAGTTACTTCAAAGAAACCTTAACATCTGAAGAGCATTTATACAATGTTCTAACTAAGATGTTTGCCTGAGCGCACACTTTGCAACACAGTCTATGGATGTCTCTATCATCTGTGAGATCCTCTGTGAGAGGAAATACTGCCTGTTGTGTCCTCTTTACATCATAATGCTACTTTTCTTGGCGTTATACTTTATGTTAAAATGAATACCATACTGGGAACAAATCCTCAGAAGCTGTTGTAAGTCAGCACTATAGAGCACTGAAGTCTGATGCCACTGCCACTAGAAGGCACTAGTTTCACAGGTTTGTGGCTTTATTTTTTGTGTTGAAATCTTAGATTTGGGAATCTTAGATCACGTCATATAAGAACTGTGTTCCAAACATAAACACACCACCCTGGCGTTTTTGTCAGGGGGGTGGCTCTGCATTGTTTATGATATTCATTCATATTTGATACAGCCTGTTTCTGGCGAAAATGGAATGAATTATGCCTTAAAAGTCTTAAGAACTACTACTTGCGGGTCTGATATCACTGTCCCTACAGCAGCCGCGTTCATGGGAAATGTAGTCTTTGGGTTGTTTGACTCGTTTCTAGTGTTTATTTTGTGTTACTCTTTGGGTAAATGTGTACATTTACACCTTCAGTCGATGCTTCATATCCATATGAGTACAATCGCCGGGGTGGCATGTTTATTTTTGGGACAAAGTTATTTCATGAAGCGATGTAAGATTCCCCAATGAGGATATCAACACAAAAAGTAAAGCCACGAACCTGCGAAAAGCGCCCTCTACTGGTAGTGACGTCAGGACTTCGGTGCTCTATAAGGGGAAAAGATAACCAAGTCATTCACATAACATGGTTAACAACAGTATTTCCAACCAGACAGACAGTTTTATACAATACAAGAATGTATAATGTCATAATTCTAGCGCCAATTTTCATAAAGATTGAGAAAAGGGGTTCTCAACCTTTTCAGGCCGCAACCCCCCAAAATAATCATATTTGAACTGCATGGGGACCCCCCAAAAAAATAATATTTGAACTGGGGACCCCCCACCCTGAAAAATACTTAGAATTGTAGGAGTTGGGGCGTTACATTTAGTTTGACTCAGTTCCCACAGATAAATAGATCTACATGCTCTAAAAGAGCTTGTAGATCGGCTATTTGAAAAAAAAAAGTTGCCTCTTTGTCTTCTGTTTTTTTTTGTATTAAAAAGGTCTTAAAAGTCCTTAAAATGTTCTCTTCACTGTCATCAACACAAAATCATGTGGGGACCCCCCTGGGGGACCCAACCCACAGGTTGAGAACCACTGGCCTACACCACAGGTCAAAGGTGATGAGCATCAATGCATTCACATGAACACATTTCTCTCCGTCAGTATATATTACACTGGCACCATGATATGAACACAAAGTATCATCAATCATGGAACACCTAACAAGGATATACAGAAATATGTAAATACATCCATACAGTCATTTGATTACAATCAGCAACACCTGCAATCATAGAACAGTGATTGGCTGGACAGTGACTCACCCTCATGATACACCCTCGTGTATGTATATGATTGTTGATAATATATTTAGATAGAATAGAGAATATATTTATAGAATATAAATACTTGTACGTTTATATCTGTATGCATATATGAATTACATTATTACATTATTTAATTATCTGTTTAATGTGTCTGTGGTGAAAGATTAGTTTTATTTAAATTCAAGTTGGTATTATGTAAAAATATAGACGTCAAGCGATGACGCTGAAGTAAGAGGAACAAAGAGGTAGATTAAATACGTTTTATACTTATTCTACTCCTTTTTGAACATGTAGAGTTATAGTATTGTGTTGTTACCTGTGAGGCTTGTTTTTGACATGTTCAACATGTCATTCATCATCATTAATATGGAAGATAAAGGGAGAAGGGAGAGGGAGTCCCATACACACTGTCTTCACTTATAAAGAAATGTATTTAGAATGCAACGTTTCGGCCGCTTGGACCTTCATCAGGCATCCTGAACTGTTTCAGGTGAGAGGTACATGATTGGTCAAAAAAAAGTAGGCTAATTAGATGTTGCTGTGCTTACTTACATACGCAAGCACATGCACGCACACGCACACGCACACACACACACACACACACACACACACACACACACACACACACACACACACACACACACACACACACACACACACACACACACAGGGTGGAGAAAAAAGCTATGGAACTCTGACTGATATTATTTGGAAATAATAGACCATATTCACATGGCGGCCATGTTTGCATTTTGCATTGAAGAAACAGGGTGGCATTTAATTAATTTAATTTTCATTATTTCATTATTTCATTATTTCTTTCTTTCTTTCTTGTGTTTCTCTTCAACAGAATCATCTTTATTGTCACATCACAGGTTAAAGGTGTAAAGAAGTGGGTGAAATTATTTTTAGTGCAGCTCCATCGTTTTAGTTATTTTCAGAAAGAGAAAGAAAAGAAGACGGGGGAGGGGCAAGGAGAGAATAAAATATTAATTAAACAAAGATATTTACATACAGTATGTACGTGAGGTTAGACATAAGGTGCATAAGGTACAGTATGTACATGAGGAGACATAAGGTGCATCAGCAGCAGCTATACTGTTCATGATATGTGCAATAATACAGACTGTCCTCTTTCCAGAAACAGATGATGTAACATCATATCTTTAATCTGATTGGCTGATTCTTCTGAACTAAAGAACGAGACCTCCTTCATTCTCTTTCAGACTCCAGAACTTCTCTTTCAGTAAACATCTGTTTATTCTGATCTGTTTATTCTGATCTGTTTATTCTCATCTATTAAATTCAGTTCAGTTTTGATCAGTGATGATAAAGATTACAGCCACCCTCCTCATCCTCTCCTCTGTACTTCATGTCAAAGCGATCCCAGGAAGTAAGTAAATTATATTTATGTTATTAATATACATTTATATCTACTGTTATTATATAAAACCAAATAAGAACGATGCACAATACAAACAAATGACACATATGCACGCACGCACGCACGCACGCACACACACACACACACACACACACACACACACACACACACACACACACACACACACACACACACACACACACACACACACACACACACACACACACACACACACACACACACACACACACACACACACACACACACACACATTTCACATGACCAGTGTGTTTTTAAAGACATTTGATGGTTTCAGCAGTGAGATGTAATGAGGCTTGGATTGATGTTTAATGAACCTGAACAGCATTTTACCAGTGACGCTGAACACACACATACTGTACGCACACGCACACGCACACACACACACACACACACACACACACACACACACACACACACGCGCGCGCGCGATGTTAGCCTCTGTCAGTAGGGGGGTCAAGATTTTGTCGGGGTGGGGGGGGGACAAAATGTAACTCTGACTGGTATTATTTTACACTATGGAATTGGAAATAATAAACCATATTCACATGGTGGCCATTTTTTCATTTTGCATTGAAGAAACGGGGTGGCAATTCATTAACTTAATAGCAAAATGGCCGCCGTCTGAATATGGTCTTCAGAGACCACACCCCCTTGTCACCCTGCATAATAATACATATGTGCAGAGTAGACCAGTGGAGTGCTCCAGCATTTTATTTGGGTTTTCTCTTCTGAAGTGACCAGATATTTTACTTTCTGATTCAAGTTGTCCCCCTTTCTTTCTTTCTTTCTTTCTTTCTTTCTTTCTTTCTTTCTTTCTTGTGTTCCTCTTCAACAGAATCAGAATCATCTATATTGTCTCATCACAGGTTAAAGGTGTAAATATGTGGGTGAAATCATTTTTTGTGCAGCTCCATTTTAGTTATTTTCAGAAAGAAAAGAAGACGGGGATGGGGGGGGTAAGGAGAGAATAAAAGATGAATTAAACAAAGATATGTGCATACTGTATGTGCATGAGGTTAGACACAAGGTACAGTATGTACATGAGGTTAGACATAAGATGCATAAGGTACAACATGTAAATGAGGAGACATAAGGTGCATGAGCAGCAAATATATACTGTTCATGATCATGTGCAATAATCAAGACTGTCGTCTTCTTGGAAACAGATGATGTAACATCATATCTTTAATCTGATTGGCTGATTCTTCTAAACTACAGAACAGATCCTCCTTCATTCTCTTTCAGACTCCAGAACTTCTCTTTCAGTAAACATCTGTTTATTCTGATTTGTTTATTCTGATCTGTTTATTCTGATCTGTTTATTCTGATCTGTTTATTCTCATCTGTTTATTCTCATCTGTTTATTCTCATCTGTTTATTCTCATCTGTTTATTCTCATCTGTTAAATTCAGATCAGTTTTGATCAGTGATGATGAAGATTACAGCCACCCTCCTCATCCTCTCCTCTGTACTTCATGTCAAAGCGATCCCAGGAAGTAAGTACATTATATTTATGTTATTATATAATATATACATTTATATCTACTGTTATTATACAAAATTAAATTGTATGAACAATGCACAATACAAACAAATGACATGCACACACGAGCACACGCACACACACACACACACACACACACACACACACACACACACACACACACACACACACACACACACACACACACACACACACACACACACACACACACACACACACACACACACACCTACACCTTTTACTACATGTATATACAGTATTGGATCTTGAATGTTGGTCAAAATACATAAACATTAAAACAGATGTTAGGAACTGTTGTTGTGACATCATGAAATAAATCATTCTGTATGAATTACTTTCATAACAAAATACAAAATAAAATAACATTTGAATCTGTTTCAGTGAATAAAACGTTTGACAGGAAGTTACTTTTAATATCCAACCTTTCACTTCATATAAGAACCAAACATGCAGTGGTGTAAAGTAACTAATTACATTTACTCAAGTATTGTACTCAAGTACAATTTTGAGGTACTTAAAATACATTAACTACTTCAGCCCTATCTTATACCTAGGCTATTTGAAAATAGCCGATCTACAAGCTCACAACGCGTCGCATCGCGGCGCGTTGTGAGCTTGTAGATCTGCTATTTTCAAACATTTTAGTAGCCTACTTTTACTTTTGGTACTTTAAATACATTTTTATAGCAATACGTTTGTACTTTTACTCAAGTACATTTTGAATTCCGGAATTTTACCTGTAACCGAGTACTTCTAAATTGCAGTATTGATACTTTTACTTAAATAAAATATTTGAGTACTTTTTCCACCACTGCAAACATGATTGTTTAACATGATGATTATGTGTTATTGTCACTGTGAAGAAGTTTGTTGTTGAATTTAATGTCATTTTTGTTTTATTTCCAGTGTTCCATGAGGAGATTAAAGTCCTTGGCTGTTCAGACACAGTTAAAGACTCATATAAAGAGTTCATGTTTGCACTGGATGGTGAAGTGTTGGCGTACGCAGACTTCAACAAAGGGAAGGTGGTGGAGCCTCAGCCTCCGTTTGTAGATCATATGTCCTACGGTGCAGACACTTATGATTATGCTTTGGGTCAGCAGGCGACCTGCAAAGCCAACCTGGACACCATTCGCACTGCCTTGAAGAAACCACCAGTGAAAGGTACATGAATACTATGAACACAATAGTTATGAACTAAAACGGTTGAATATATTTAACATTAATGAAAATGTTTAAACATGTATATTAAGCATTTATGGTGAAATGTTTTCTAAATAATATGTATTTCTAGTAAACATGAATATGTGCTCAAGGTGCTTTATTTTGTATTTTTTTTTAACAAATCTATGCATTAGTATGTACTTGTATTGTACTTTTAGTATTGTACTTTTACTCCACACAATTATTTGAAAACTTTAGTTACTAGTTACTTTGTAGATTTTGATTATTATTACAAAACATACAGTAACCACTTCAGCCCTATAGGCCATTGAAAATAGCCGATCTACAAGCTCTCAATGCGTCACTAATCACGATTTGATGCATTGTGAGCTTGTAGATCTGCTATTTTCAAAAGATTTGTATACATTTCAAGACTTGAAATGGGACATTTTGTATGAAGAGTATTTTTACTTTTTGTACTTTAAGTACATTTTGATACAAATACTTTTGTACTTTTACTCAAGTACATTTTGAATTCCGGATGTTTAAAGGTAGGGTAAGTGATATTTTTTGGTTAAAACAAAAATGATTTTGTTAAAAGGTTAAAATACTATATTCTGATAGTAATCATTGCTATAGAGTGTTTTTTCAGTAACAGATGTCTCCCTGTCTCTCCAGCTCTTTAATAAACAGAAAATACATGTTTCGGTAGGTGTCAAAATCTCAGCCAATCAGGAGAAAGTACCCATTTTTAAGCTTAATTTGTATAGTGTTCCAGTTCCAATTTTGTCTGCTCATTTCTTTGTGTCATCACTTCCAATTTCACTTGTTTAATCTGTATCCTGATTGAGTTCTCTGTCCTGGTTGGATGAAATTGGAAATGAAACTGAAACTGAAACGAAAATGCATTTTCTGTTTAATAAAGAGGTGGAGAGACAAGGAGACTCCTAATACTGAACAAACACTCTATAGCAATGAGTACTATCAGAATATAGAGCTATTTAACAATTATTTTAACCAACGCAAATGACTTACCCTACCTTTAATTGTAACAGAGTATTTCTCTATATTGCAATTTTTGATACTTTTAAGTAAAACATTTGAGTACTTTTTCCACCACTGAAGGATGGTAGAGTGTGTTACTTTATGCTTGTTTCATTTATTGATCAATACAAAAAAAGCTCATGAGCTTGTAGATCTGCTGTCGGCTGGGGGTGGGTGTGGCCTATCACCTCAGGGGGTTGGTTTGAATCTGTGGGTGTGGCCAAACACCTATTTGAACTGGATAATCGTATTTGAACTGGAGACCCCCAAAATTGTAATATTGATTGACCTGGTATCCTATAGTTTCTTTGAGGCTCTTCATTGTTCTCTCTACTCTCTATATGTGACTATTTACCTTGTTTGCTGACTAGAGTCACTGATGGGAAAAGTACTCAAATGTTTTACTTAAGTAAAATAATCAATGCTGCAATCTAGAAGTATTATGTTACAAGTAAAAGTCCTGAATTCAAGAATGACTTGAGTAAAAGTACAAAAGTATTTGCATCAAAATTTACTTAAAGTACCAAAAGTACTAAAATGTTTGAACATAGCAGATCTACAAGCTCGTAGCGCGGCACTCGGTGCCGCGCTATGAGCTTGTAGATCTTCTATTTTCAAATAGCCTATATATAGTAGTTATAAAAAGGGGTTATCCTGGAAATACATGATGGGGTCTGACAGACAGACAGACAGACAGACAGACAGACAGACAGACAGACAGACAGACAGACAGATTACTCAGCCACGCTAGACAACTGGACACATAGAGAAACTAAACTTAACTGGTAGCTCAATCTCATTGTATTTAATATATTCAATATACATTCAAAACATTTTAATGCCAGATTTCACATCCTGAACCTATTTTAGACTTTATGTAGTGACATATTTGGCCGATAGGGGGCAGTTAGCCTAGTGTTGATATTATACAGATGATAATAAAACTGAACATTAATGACATTTTTCATTTTCTATTTCCAGATGGATATGTGTTCTATGTGGCTACCCGCTGTGTGTTTAACTCCAGTGAGCTGAAGGACATACAGTACATACAGTCATATAATTTCGATGGTGATGAGCTCTACAGGTGGGACAGTAGAGTAGATCAGTGGGTTGGATACACTGAGTTTGGTGTGAAGAACGCAGAGCGCATGAATAAAGATCCTAGAGTACTGGCTGGGATGAGAGCAAACCGAGAGGCATTCTGCAAACACAACATTGAGATCGACTACTCCTCTGTTCTGAACAAGAGAGGTGAGCTGATCTCAGAGCAGCACTCAACACTCATCACCTCATAAACTATAACATGAAATCACATGATTCTATTCAGAGATGATTAATGGTGTTAATATTGATCTGATAATGATTATAAAACATTACTTAATCTGCTGACAAACATTTCAGATCCTCTTAACCCATTAAGATCTGAAGAAGCATCTGTGTCACATTTTGATTTGAGCTAAAAAGCATTACTTTACACTTTGGCTATTAAAAAATAGCAGATCTACAAGCTCATAAAGCGGCACCGAGTGCCGCACTATGAGCTTGTAGATCTGCTATTTTTAAAAAATCAAGAAAATGTGTGTAAATTCATATATTTATATTATTTTCAAGCTAACATTTTTAACTCAAATCTTTGCTTCTGGGGGTCCCTGGAACAAAGTATTTTGAGATGGGCGTCGGCATTTTGGGTGGTCCTTTACATGAAAAAAGTTTGAGAACTACTGATAAAGAAACAATAGTTAGGATATTTTTTAGTTTTTGTCGCATTCCTGAGCCAATAATTTGATTGATTAATTTGGAAAGATGCTAATATCTCTGGTAGGAGACTCAAAGGAGACTCTTTGAGTGTCCTATCGGCAGTGCCGGATTTATAGGAGTTGAGGCCCATGGGCTAAAGTAATTTTCGAGGCCCCCATTGGCGAGACACATGCGCGAAAAATTATCGCGGTTTTGGGCGTATTGGGTTAGTTTTTTATTCAGTTTTTGGTTTCTTTATTTCGGTTTTAGGGTTAGAAAAAAACAATTTGATCATAAAACAAAAAAATAAAAAACATAAACTTTTATTTTTTTCACTAAAAAATCGGAGCCCCCCCCCCCCAGTTGGAGGCCCGTGGGCTGCAGCCCACCCTAACCCAACGGTAAGTCCAGCCCTGCCTATCGGAGAGACCGCCGGTCATCAAATTATTGGCTTAGGAATGCGACAAAAACTAGACAAGAGAAGGAAAAAGAGTCTAGGACGTGAGGAGCGTTGTCCAGGGTGTTTTAGAGAAGATTCTGACAGCTTCCCTGTGTTAGCTGATCTGAGTGAGCGGGAGGGGTTGTTAACCTGTTGAAGCTTTCTAGATCATTTGGATCTCATTTGGATAATATACAATTATTAATGATGATGACATGTTCAAATGACTGGTATTTATTAATAAGGGTAATAATAATAATAATAATAATAATAATAATAATAATAATAATAATAATAATAATAATAATATTTATCCAGTGGAGCCCAAAGTGAGACTGAAGTCAGAGACTCCCCCTCGTCGTGGTGAACACACTCACATGCTGAGGTGCAGCAGCTACGACTTCTATCCTAAAGTGATCCTGGTGACCTGGTGGATAGGTCAAGAACCTTTGACCTCTGGTCTCTCCTCTACCGCTGAGCTGTCTGATGGAGACTGGTACTACCAGTACCACTCCTACCTGGAGTACACACCCAGGTACACACCTAACAGACACCTATACATAGAAATACACACCTAATAGACACCTCTACTGGTACTACCAGTGTGTGTGTGTGTGTGTGTGTGTGTGTGTGTGTGTGTGTGTGTGTGTGTGTGTGTGTGTGTGTGTGTGTGTGTGTGTGTGTGTGTGTGTGTGTGTGTGTGTGTGTGTTACAGATCAGGAGAGAAGATCACATGCATGGTGGAACATCCCAGCCTGACCGCGCCTATCAAGATGGACTGGGGTCAGTTACTGTAATCTAGTGTAATCTACTGTACTGTCAAAATAGCAGATCTACAAGCTCATAGTGCGGCACCGAGTGCCGCACTATGAGCTTGTAGATCTGCTATTTTTGAAAAATCGTTAACATTTGTGCAAATCTTTGAATATATGTACTTTTAAAGCAAACATTTGTAACTGTAAAATGTCTCTCAACATATGTCTTCATTTTTCTGAATAAATATATCAGTGGTGCTCAAACTTTTTCTTGTCAAGGACCCCCAAATTGATATGTTTTTGGCCGCTGATCCCCATCAAAATATGTTGTTCCAGAAGAAAATGTTTGAGTTAAAAATGTTGTTTAAAAAATAAAATATATAAATTATATTCAAACATTTGCACAAATGTTCAAGATAAATAGCAGATCTACAAGCTCATAGCGCGGCACTCAGATTGATTTGATAAAAACAGATAAAAGACCAAATTGATTTGATAAAAAACAGATCAAAGACAAGATTGATTTGATAAAAGTAGATCAAAGAGTCATCATGGTTTTATCAATGTGAAAACAAGACCGTTTTCTAAGACAGAACAAGCGCTGATGTTCTTTTTTACAAACTGCCTCACAGTTCTGAGTCCAGTGGCGTGCACAGACATTTTGAGGGGCAGGTGCTCAAGTAAATTGTACTTTTTTGTTTACTTGGTCTGCTCTTTTTTCCCTCTACACCTATACCTTTTTGCCAAAAATAGCCGATCTACAAGCCCACAACGCCTCGCAGCTTGTAGATCTGCTATTTTTGGCTAAAGTTCTCCTCAGAAAAGGGAGGCTAGGTTTCGAGTGGTTAAGGTAAAAAGAAAAATCATATCACATAAAGATTTGGCGGACCCCCTGTAGTAACTCTGAGGACCCCCTAGGGGTCCCGGACCCCCTGTTGAAGACCCCTGCTGTAAACTGAAAAAAAAAAAGTTTTTTCTTCTTTTTTTCAAAAGGGCACTTCTGGTCAAGAGGGCAAAGGGCAGGTGCTCTAGCACCACCTAGAGTCTATCTGTGCACGTCCCTGTCTGAGTCTATGACTCTGTCCCAAGATGCTTTCTGCACATTCCACAGCCTGGTTTATAACCATCATAGTAAAAGGTTGATTCATGTCTTCTAAAATCTATCATCATATCCTTTGTTTTGGATGTATTTAGCTCTAAGAAGGACATGTCACATCAGGTGACAAACTCCTCAAGGACTGGACCAATAGGGTTGGACTCATTATTACTGAACAGACTCACAATGACTGTGTCGTCTGTTTATTGTTTATTGTGTTTGGTTGTTGTAGCTTATTGTCAGATGACTCCATGTCTGAGTCAGTGAAGAACAAGGTGTTTTAATCTACTGTAATGATATGATATGATATATGATATATGATATAATATTTGTATTGTCAGATGACTCCATGCCAGAGTCAGTGAAGAACAAGGTGGCCATGGGAGCATCAGGTCTGGTTCTGGGTCTGGTCATGTTCCTGTCTGGATTCATCTACTTCCAGTGGAAGAAACGAGGTGAATGACATTTTTGATTAACATGTTTTTAACATGTTTCATTAATTATTATACTACCAGTGGAAGAAATGAGGTCAGATCAACAGAGGATCACATGACATGTGGAACCCTCACAGAAATGCAAACAAACAAACAAACAAACAAACATGTAAAGCCACAACCTAAACTGGTTTATATTGGTTTAGAACCTTAACCGGTTTAGACCAGTTTAGATAACCTAGTTAGAGGTCAAAGTGTGTTCTATGTTGTCACATTTAGCTTTAATACATCAGTGTTACATTTAGAGTACACACAATACAGCACATATGATTTATTTGTGTGTCTGCTTTAACTGTCTCTCTTCTTCTTCTATCAGGTCGTATTCTGGTGCCGACAACCAATGATGATCTTTAGACTCCTCCCACACACCCAGGTTCACTTCCTCTTTCTTTTTACTGAACTTTTTTCTTTTTGTTCATGTATAAAAGTGTATAAAAGTAGAAAACACACACAAAACATGCTTGTGTAAGAAGTGAAACAACTAGCCTGGTAAACCATCCCGGTCGCGTGAATTTACATTATCATGTGTCTTCTGCTTCATTTATTATAATAATGAATCTAATAATCAAATGTAATAATCAAATGATTTGTTGTATCAGACAACACTGATGACTATGTGGTCAGATGAGGGGGGGGGGTTGTGTGTGTCTTCATCAGTTTGATGAACCGCCCACACTAATTAGGACTCCCTCTTCCTTTGGTGTGTCGCCCAGGTGGCGCCTAAACCCTGACCTTTAACCTCACATAAACTATGTCTATAAACCTAACCTTAACCCTAACCTTACTAATAACTTGTTCATGATCTATTAACCATTTATAGCATGGTTTTCAATCATTAAATCTTTAACCATTAACACACATTTAACAAGTTATGAATAACACATTAACTAATAATTTGGGAATGATTAATTTACTATTATAAGGGAATGTTATTCTAAAGTGTTAACATGTTCACACAGTTAATACATTCTGATTCTTAATGGTTTATTGTCTTTTCACAGAACACCTGGGTGTGTTTTCAGAGAAGCAGAGAGTCCTCCCTGGTGGAGAGAGGAGGAAATACATGTGTGTCCATTCAGCTTTTAAATACTCATAACAGCAGCACAATGATGACATCATCAACCTTTTTCACTAATGTGTCCTTTAAACAATTAAAAATGATAATTGGCTAGCTAAGGCTAACGATAATTACTGTCTTTTCCCGGTGTTTCGCCCAGGTCAACGTGGTTTTGAGGTGAGATTAAGGTTAGGGTTTAAGTTAGGTTTATAGACATAGTTTATGTGAGGTTAAAGGTCAGGGTTTAGGCTTCACCTGGGCGCCACACCAAAGGAAGAGGGAGTCCCAATTACTGTGGGCGGTTCATCAAATGACTTTGTATAGTTTCGTCAGAAAACACAAACATAATATTTCAGTTATACACTATATTGAAACATTAAATAAATGATCACACACACAATCAGAGTTCTTCATAACATATATAATATTAATATCCATCTGAATGGAAGTCAGTCAACCATGTTTGTGAAAAAGTTTTTTTTATTATGTTATACTTGACCATAAGTAATTTATTATTATGTAATCATTTATAATGTGTGATAATTAATGTGTTAGGGTCATCATGACATCACTATTTCCCTGTGATGGGTGGACCTGATCCTCTAGGGTGGTCTGAGGTGATGTGTGGACCTAAACCCTCTAGGGTGGTCTGAGGTGATTATTTATCTTTCCGTTTTTCAGCTCCACTGTTGTGTTTCTATCCGTTCCTTCCCCCCTGGGATCTGGGCCCCTGATCATGAATGGTTTGAAGTTCAGATGTTAGATTTTGGCTTTAATTTGCTTGGTTTGAATGGAATGTCACAATATCAATAAAGGAATGAGAAAACATAACTGTGCCTCATGTTCTCTTCCATTTCACTGCAGGTGGGTTGCCAATTTCAGCCAATCAAGAGAGAGTGCTCATTCACAATATAGAGCTATTTAACACTGTTACTGAACAAACACTCTATACTGTATAATATACATATTATAATATTAGGATACCGTTTTTTTAAATACCAAAAATAGCAGATATTATCTGCTATTTTTGGTATTTAAAATTGTGAATTAGTCTAGTGTTTCTTTTCCGATAATTTGTTAAACATTTGGACATTTTGGGACATTTTGGCCTATAGTAACATGAGCCAACAATATAGGACACCAAGTTGAAAACACAGCTATGACTTTGGAAAATTCCAGAAAGTTCTTCTTCACCCACTGATGACTTCCTCAAACATTACTTTAACTATTGATGGAATGATCTAACACACACTGGTCCCAAACCTTTCAGCTCAAGACCCAATTGAGAGAAATTAGACGTTTGCCCGAGAGCCAAACATAGTGAAAATAATACTTTTTTCCCCCGTTTTTTTTATTTATTTCATGGTGAAATATTAAAGAGGAATACCTACATTTGACATGTATATTTGTACTTTAATATATTTTGATGAGACATATTTTTTATGGAATTTATTATATTGGGTAAAATATACAACGTTAGTGTTATAGGGTTAAGTAAATGTTACTTATCACCACTGCTTCATTACTATTTACTACTTGAAGAATTCAGCTTCTAGTTTGTAAATAGAATGGTGAGTTATTTTCTACATAGATAGTTAAACATGTGTGAAGCATTTACAGTCTGTTTTGTTAATGTTTATCGGTAGTGTCAGTGCGAGTTAAAAGGGAGTTGTTTAGTATTAAGTCATATTGTGTTAAAATAAGTGTTAAATAACTCTATATTCTGTCATAACGTGTTTGTTCAGTAACAGTGTACGCCCTGTCTCTCCAGCTCTTTAACCCATTCAACTTATCTGTGTAACCACTTGATCCATATTGTATACTTTGGCCATTCAAAAATAGCAGATATACAAACTCATAGAGCTCTCTCTATTATTCCACACTACAGTATGAGAGCATTTCCTGTCTTTGACAAAGGACCACGTTGTGATTATGTTACAGCTCGGACAATTTGTGTTGCATCCAACATTTACAATATTCACTTATTATTCAAAGTGACATTTACACCACATCACAGTCACTATGTTTTACTATGAGAGAGAGAGAGAGAGAGAGAGAGAGAGAGAGGAGAGAGAGAGAGAGAGAGAGAGAGAGAGAGAGAGAGAGAGAGAGAGAGAGAGAGAGAGAGAGAGAGAGAGAGAGAGAGAGAGAGAGAGAGAGAGAGAGAGAGAGAGAGAGAGAGAGAGAGAGAGAGAGAGAGAGAGAGAGAGATAGATGGGGGGGGGGGTCTGGGGGAGATTTGAACTTACTTCATTAGACACTATTGTAACCATTATGACAAATGAAATTCCGGGAGTAGGACAGAGGCCCTACGTCCTCCCGGAGGGGGCTCCTAACTGGCTCAGTTGTGTCAGTAGGAAACAACAGCAGAGACAACACACAGTGTGTTTTTATTTTACCTGACAGTAGCAGCCTAACTAAATGTACACCACATGACCCCAAAACACAATCAAATGGTTACAGGTGTCTATAGTGACACAATGTCATGTCACCTTTTCTTAGGCCAACATAATTGTGCTTAACGATATTATCACGATAATCTAAATATGCTTAAAACTCTTACAATGGCTCTTTGTCAGACACTCAAATCCCATGTTTACTTAATGTTACTGTTACAAGTAAAAGTCTGGAATTCAAAATGAACTTGAGTAAAAGTACTTGAGTCAAAATGTAGGTAAAGTACCACATTTAGAACAAATATGAGACATTTGTCATTCTACTACTCTGCCTCCACAATGTGGAATAACCTGACATCATCCATTAAACCAGGGGTCTTCAACGTTTTCAGGCCAAGGACCCCTAGCTGAGAGAGAGATAAAGCAGGGACCCCCTACTCTATATTGTATAAAATTGTGCTTCAGATAAACGTTTTCTTTTTACTTGGTCTGCTCCGTTTTCCCTCTACACCTATATCTTTTTGCCAAAAATAGCAGATCTACAAGCTCACAACGCCTCGCGCTGCGAGGCGTTGTGAGCTTGTAGATCTGCTATTTTGGCTAAAAGTTCTCCTCAGAAAAGGGATGCTAGGGTTCAAGTGGTTAATGTACAAAAAAAAAATCATATCACACAAAGATTTTGCGGACCCCCATGTAGTAGCTCTAAGGACCCCCTAGGGTCCCGGACCCCCTGTTGAAGACCCCTGCATTAAACTAAGGATGTGAATCACAGGGTTTCTTTCAAAAACTGTCCTGAAAAAACATCTATCAGGAGGAGGAGACCACAAGGGGAGATGAATGCATCCTCCGTTATTATTTCACCCTTTTGTGCCAGGGAAACAAATACCCTAAATCTTCATTATTTAGAAATAACTGTTAATAATAATCTGCAGAAACACAACATAATTGCCTCCTAACCGCCTGTAACTTTAACTTTTATTTTTTGCCGATACCGATGTTGACCGATAGTGGCAAATATCGCCCAATACCGATATGTGGCCGATATATCGGTGCATCCCTATTTCTGACTAATACATAATTGAATGGATCAAATCAATGTGACCTGATAACGAGGACAAAGTGTGTGTTCCTCACAAGGCCAGAAACAGACCAGAAAGAAACCAATTAACAATTATTTTGACATGGGTTATAATTTAATTAAGATTGGGACAGCCCCACTTAATCCAAGACACAGCTTGGAACACATTCATTACAAAGATAAAGATCAGGACTTTTTTTTAACAGAGAGGGAAATAATATAGTTTATGGGTCTGAGTCTGTGGAATAATTATTAGTCTGACAGAAAAGTCACTGATATGTCTAGTGTGATTATGAGCCTCCATGTTGACCTTACCTGGGACTGCCAGCAGAGGGCAGCAGAGTCATGCTCTGCTCTGCTCTGCTGCACCAATAATCAGTGATATTGGTGGAAAGTAAACAATTACATGTACTCAATGACTGTACTTAAGCACCCTTTTGAGGTATTTTTACTTTACTGGAGTATTTCCAGTTTTCAATACTTGTACTTTTACATTTACATTATTAACATAAACATACATTAACCTCTTCAGCCATATACGTAGGCTATTTGAAAATAGCCGATCTACAAGCTCACGTGTCATGGTGCGACGTATTGTGAGCTTGTAGATCTGCTATTTTCAAAAGATTTTTATACAATGTGTATTGAAAGCTTGTGAAATGGGGCATTCTGCATAATGAGTACATTTACTTTTGTAAATCAAAGAGTGTTTCTACATTGCAGTATTGATACTTTTCCTTAAGTAAAAAATGTGAGTACTTTTCCCACCACTTATCAGTGAATATACAGCCTGGCAACAGGCAGCCTCCTCCACTCATCAGCTCTCAGGAGACATGTGTAATCCAGACAGAGCAGATAGTAATCACATCCTTTACTCTCTCTAGAGTTATAGACCTGTGAGGGTCCATCTGGACGCTGACCTCCTGAGCGTCTTAACCCTTTAAGACCGGGAAGGGAACGCTTGTGTGTCATTTTAAGATTTATTTGGCTATTCAAAAATAGCAGATATACAAGCTCATAGCGCGGCACCGAGTGCCGCGCTATGAGCTTGTAGATCTGCTATTTTTTAGAACAATCTTGAACATTTGTGCAAATCTTTTATATACATTTTTTGCTCAAATCTTTGCTTCTGGGGGTCCCTGGGGAAAAAAAGGTTTTAGATGGGAGGGGGTCCGCGGACAAATACATATTATTTTGGGGGTCCTTGACATGAAAAAAGTTGATAACCATTGATAATATAGCAACATAAGTCAAAAATAAAATTAAAACAAACTTTGGGAATGAAAAAATGTTAGGATTTAGAAGACATTCCCCAAAAGCAAAGATTTGAATTAAAAACTTTAGCTTTAAAAAAGTATATATATATTCAAACTAAAGATTTGCAAACATTTTCACGATTTTTCAACAACAAAAAAATAGCAGATGTACAAGCTCGTAGCGCGGCACTCGGTGCCGCGCTACGAGCTTGTATATCTGCTATTTTTGTATAGCTAAATAAATCTTAAAATGACACAGATGCGTTCCCGGTCTTAATGGGTTAAAGGAATTCCATGATGACTTTGGGCACAAATATCCACTTCTTGGACTAAAATGATGAACTGAAGTTAAAGCACGTGGTCAAAGCAAAGGTCAATTTCACTGTGACCTCATAAAACACGTTCATTAGATTCCTTCAAAGTCTTCAGTGCATATCGTCACTGTCCAGAAGAAACCCTGATATCTCCATCATTTCAACGTTTTATGTTTTTTTTCTCCTCCGTACACTCATTCACTGCCAGAGTAAATACATAAATCACCCACTGCCAGCCATTTTTCAACTTGTATCTTATGTGTGGATGCACCCTATGGGCTATTTTTTGAATAGCTAAAGTATAAAAGGTTAAAGAGGTTAAAAATATTGTGACGCTATATTAATTAATTTTGCTGGGGACCCCCTGGTACCCCCCCAAGGACCCCTGGGGGTCCACGGGCCCCACTTTGAGAACCAATGATTTAGACCTATTTCATCCATGTGTTTTCCAGCTTCACCCAGCTGAGTGCTGCCAACAGAGGACACAACACATAGCTGGGTATGGGAAGCCTTCTGCTGTCACTTTACCCGGAATGACCCAAAGTAGAACACATTAACCACTTTAGCCCTATGTTATACCTAGGCTAGATCTGCTATTTTCCACACACACAAAAAAATACTTTTACTTTTGGTACTTTAAGTATATTTTGATGCCTATACTTTTGTACTTTTACTTAACTCAGTTTTGAATTACGGACTTGTACTTGTAACCGAGTATTTCTCCATTGCAGTATTGATACTTTTACTTAAGTAAAACAAATGGAGTACTTTTTCCACCACTGGAAAAGCAATTGGTTTATCAGTCTGGTGGTGTGGATCTGTTTCTCTACAGTCCAATCAAACAGCTCCAGTCAATTCACCACAGGGTCACAACCCACCGAAGCGTTCAATCGCAAATTTCAACTGATTGCTCATTTGTGGGTGAATTTGTACTTTGACCTTGATCTAAACGCATGTTCATGAATTCTGGTGATCTCAAAAGTATCACCAAATGAAAGGGCATCCCCCAATTTAGTTGGAAATAATACGTTCAATGTTCTTTCTACAGTGTTTGGTTCCAAATGTAAGTTGGACTAGCGGCCATTCTGACAGAGACAAACGTCCTACTACTAGGACAGAGGTGGAGGTGGAGAACTGCTACTCAGGGTCTTACCTGTATAGATGAATCAAGCTGGTCAGATATCCTTTGTGGGCGGGTCCTACGGCTGGCCACACCCCTTCCACCATCGTACTATTCACACTCCCTGGGTTGTCAAAAACACAATCTGCACAAAGAGCAGAATAGTAAATCATTCTGTTCTCTTTCTTTGTTCTTATGAGACCTCATTGACTTATTTTCTTCTTCATAATATCTTACAACTTAACTAAGGATATAGTAGCCTACTTCAAATACAATGGAATAATGTATAGTCATGGAGTGTCCTGGTCAGTATCATGGTCAGTATCACAACACAAATTAACACATGAATGATTTACAAATGAATAATTTAACTTTTAATTATACTATATTATCAACCTTTTAATACATCATTTTAATATATTCCCCTTTTAACCATTAATTTGTATCTCTAATTTATTTAATATATGTAAATTATAACCATCTCTAATGTATTTAATATATGTAAAGTATAACCATCCAGGTACTTATAGCTAAAACAAACCATTAGTGTCTGAAGATACTCAAACCAAAAGGTTTTCATGTCACAAAATAAGCAGAATGACCCTTTAATGTCTCACTATGCTGCTGCCTCACTAACCAAGTCTAGCTAGCTAGCTTAGAGCTTAGCATCTTGGTTAGCATTAAACCTCTTCATAAACATCACTAAAACGATACAGTGTTGACACTAAAGTACGTTTAAAACATTAACACAACATTAACACAACCACTGGTTGTTTTTATCAAGTATCTGGACTCAAACAAGCAAATAAAGTATGTTATGTTAGCATTAGCAACAGGCTAATGCCTAGTGGTTTCACCACAACACTAAACAGAATTCTCTTTGGTCTGTGGACTCTAATAAGAGCATGTCTCATTAGCTCTGATGTATTATGGAAATGTACAATAAATGATGATTATTCTGTGTTTTCATACCAGTAAATTATCTATAATAAATGATTATTGTGTGTTTTCATACCAGTAGTAGTTCTTCACAGCAACCAAACAAAACCACCTGGCAGGAAGTGACGCTTACAGAACAGGAAGCAGTTCCTGAATATATAGAGTGTATTGCGCCCTCCAGTGGGAACAACATGCAACTACACCTCTAAATCACACATCTCTAGTAGCCCTATGACTAATCCTATAGTTTCTTCAAAGAAACCTTAACATCTGAAGAGCATTTATACAATGTCCTAACTAAGATGTTTGCCTGAGCGTACACTTTGCAACACAGTCTATGGATGTCTCTATCATCTGTGAGATCCTCTGTGAGAGGAAATACTGCCTGTTGTGTCCTCTTTACATCATAATGCTACTTTTCTTGGCGTTATACTTTATGTTAAAATGAATACCATACTGGGAACAAATCCTCAGAAGCTGTTGTAAGCCAGCTCTATAGAGCACTGAAGTCTGATGCCACTGCCAGTGCCACTAGAGGGCACTAGTTTCACGGGTTTGTGCCTTTATTTTTTGTGTTGAAATCTTAGATTTGGGAATCTTAGATCACGTTATATAAGAACTGTGTTCCAAACATAAACACACCACCCTGGCGTTTTTGTCAGGGGGGTGGCTCTGCATTGTTTATGATATTCATTCATATTTGATACAGCCTGTTTCTGGCGAAAATGGAATGAATTATGCCTTAAAAGTCTTAAGAACTACGACTTCCGGGTCTGATATCACTGTCCCTACAGCAGCCGCGTTCATGGGAAATGTAGTCTTTGGGTTGTTTGACTCGTTTCTAGTGTTTATATTGTGTTACTCTTTGGGTAAATGTGTACATTTACACCTTCAGTCGATGCTTCATATCCATATGAGTAAAATCGCCAGGGTGGCATGTTTATTTTTGGGACAAAGTTATTTCATGAAGCGATCTAAGATTCCCCAATGAGGATATCAACACAAAAAGTAAAGCCACGAACCTGCGAAAAGCGCCCTCTACTGCTAGTGACGTCAGGACTTCGGTGCTCTATAAGGGGAAAAGATAACCAAGTCATTCACATAACATGGCTAACAACAGTATTTCCAACCAGACAGACAGTTTTATACAATACAAGAATGTATAATGTCATAATTCTAGCGCCAATTTTCATAAAGATTGAGAAAAGGGGTTCTCAACCTTTTCAGGCCGCAACCCCCAAAAAAAACATATTTGAACTGCATGGGGACCCCCCAAAAAAATAATATTTGAACTGGGGACCTTCCCACCCTGAAAAAGACTTAGAATTGTAGGAGTTGGGGCGTTACATTTAGTTTGACTCAGTTCCCACAGATAAATAGATCTACATGCTCTAAAAGAGCTTGTAGATCGGCTATTTAAAAAAAAAAATGTTTTGCCTCTTTGTCTTCTGTTTTTTTTTTGTATTATAAAGGTCTTAAAAGTCCTTAAAATGTTCTCTTCACTGTCATCTCCACAAAATCATGTGGGGACCCCCCTGGGGGACCCGACCCACAGGTTGAGAACCACTGGCCTACATCACAGGTCAAAGGTGATGAGCATCAATGCATTCACATGAACACATTTCTCTCCGTCAGTATATATTACACTGACACCATGATATGAACACAAAGTATCATCAATCATGGAAAACCTAACAAGGACATACAGAAATATTTAAATACATCCATACAGTCATTTGATTACAATCAGCAATACCTGCAAACATAGAACAGTGATTAGCTGGACAGTGACTCACCCTCATGATACACCCTTGTGTATGTATATGATTGTTGATAATATATTTAGATAGAATAGAGAATATATTTATAGAATATATATATATATATATATATATATATATATATATATATATATATATATATATATATATATATATGCATAATGTATGCATAATAATACATTATGTGCAGAGTAGACCAGTGGAGTGCTCTTCTGAAGTGACCAGATATTTTACTTTCTTATTCAAGTTGTTCCCCTTTCTTTCTTTCTTTCTTTCTTTCTTTCTTTCTTTCTTTCTTGTGTTCCTCTTCAACATAATCAGAATCATCTTTATTGTCACATCACAGGTTAAAGGTGTAAAGAAGTGGGTGAAATTATTTGTAGTGCAGCTCCATTGTTTTAGATATTCTCAGAAAGAGAAAGAAAAGAAGACGGGGGAGGGGCAAGGAGAAAATAAAAGATGAATTAAACAAAGATATTTACATACAGTATGTACATGAGGTTAGACATAAGGTGCATAAGGTACAGTATATACATGAGGAGACATAAGGTGCATCAGCAGCAGCTATACTGTTCATGATATGTGCAATAATCCAGACTATCCTCTTTCCAGAGACAGATGATGTAACACCATATCTTTAATCTGATTGGCTGATTCTTCTGAACTAAAGAACGAGTCCTCCTTCATTCTCTTTCAGACTCCAGAACTTCTCTTTCAGTAAGCATTGTTTACTCTGATCTGTTTATTCTGATCTGTTTATTCTGATCTGTTTATTCTGATCTGTTTATTCTCATCTGTTTATTCTCATCTGTTTATTCCCATCTATTAAATTCAGTTCAGTTTTGATCAGTGATGATAAAGATTACAGCCACCCTCCTCATCCTCTCCTCTGTACTTCATGTCAAAGCGATCCCAGGAAGTAAGTACATTATATTTATGTTATTATATAATATATACATTTATATCTACTGTTATTATATAAAACCAAATAAGAACGATGCACAATACAAACAAATGACACACATGCACGCACGCGCGCGCGCGCACACACACACACACACACACACACACACACACACACACACACACACACACACACACACACACACACACACACACACACACACACACACACACACACACACACACACACACACACACACACACACACACACACACACACACACACACAAGCGATGTTAGCCTCTGTCAGTAGGGGGGGCAAGATTTTGTCTGGGTGGGTGGGGGGGGGGGGGGGGGGACAAAATGGAACTCTGACTGGTATTATTTTACACTATGGAATTGTAAATAATAAACCATATTCACATGGTGGCCATTTTTTCATTTTGCATTGAAGAAACGGGGTGGCAATTCATTAACTTAATAGCAAAATGGCCGCCGTCTGAATATGGTCTTCAGAGACCACACCCCCTTGTCACCCTGCATAATAATACATATGTGCAGAGTAGACCAGTGGAGTGCTCCAGCATTTTATTTGGGTTTTCTCTTCTGAAGTGACCAGATATTTTACTCTCCGATTCAAGTTGTCCCCCTTTCTTTCTTTCTTTCTTTCTTTCTTTCTTTCTTTCTTTTCTTTCTTTCCTTCCTCTTCAACATAATCAGAATCATCTATATTGTCACATCACAGGTTAAAGGTGTAAATATGTGGGTAAAATCATTTTTTGAGCAGCTCCATTTTAGTTATTTTCAGAAAGAAAAGAAGACGGGGATGGGGGGGGGGGTAAGGAGAGAATAAAAGATGAATTAAACAAAGATATGTGCATACTGTATGTGCATGAGGTTAGACACAAGGTACAGTATGTACATGAGGTTAGACATAAGATGCATAAGGTACAGCATGTAAATGAGGAGACATAAGGTGCATGAGCAGCAAATATAAACTGTTCATGATATGTGCAATAATCAAGGCTGTCGTCTTCTTGGAAACAGATGATGTAACATCATATCTTTAATCTGATTGGCTGATTCTTCTAAACTACAGAACAGATCCTCCTTCATTCTCTTTCAGACTCCAGAACTTCTCTTTCAGTAAACATCTGTTTATTCTCATCTGTTTATTCTCATCTGTTTATTCTGATCTGTTTATTCTGATCTGTTTATTCTCATCTATTAAATTCAGTTCAGTTTTGATCAGTGATGATGAAGATTACAGCCACCCTCCTCATCCTCTCCTCTGTACTTCATGTCAAAGCGATTCCAGGAAGTAAGTACATTATATTTATTTACTAATTAGCCTACTTCTGACCAATCATGTACCTCTCACCTGAAACAGTTCAGGATGCTGACACACACACACACACACACACACACACACACACACACACACACACACACACACACACACACACACACACACACACACACACACACACACACACACACACACACACACACACACACACACACACACACACACTCCTTTTACTACCTGTATATACAATATTGAATCTTGAATGTTGGTCCAAAATACATAAACATTAAAACAGATGTTAGGAACTGTTGTTGTGACATCATGAAATATGGAGAATATAATATAATACATCATGAAAATGAGGGTTTTGTGCAGAGGGAGGAGGAGGGGCCTATTATAGAACCCTGGGGATTACAGAAACCTCACATCTCCATATTTCATGTTATGTTCATGTTATACCTCTTTGTAGCTGCTGCTATGTAAAATGTACTATTTGAACTGTTAAAGAAATGTTACACAGTGTGGGTGTATGGCGACTATGGAGACAAACGTATTCAGTCACCGAGAGGTTAAATCGGGGGAAACGTTTACCTGCCAGACGCGCTGCTTGTCAATAATTCACTGTTCCAGGGTACTGCGTTTTGTTCATTTTATTAAAGCTAAAAACAATTCATTTAGTGGCATTAAAATACACGTGAATCATAGCATAGTGTTGAGCTATACCGTGTGGTCAGCAAAGTTGGACTTCCCCCGTTCACCCCCCCTCCATTTCATTCATGAAACCCTTAGGTGAAGCTGCTGACTGACTGACTGACTGACTGACTGACTGACTGACTGACTGACTGCTGACTGTGAGGTTCAATTCATAAAGGTCTCACAGGCAATTTTATTACCTGTGTAGGCCCTATAAAGAGAAGAATGCATTCGCCATCTGTTTTGAATAAGAGGTGTCATGTTTTGCAATTAATTAAGTTTACCTAGACTAAAGGTAAAAAACATTTCTTAATTCCATTTAAGGATGTGTTTTCACTATAATTTATAAGTATAAGTTATAGGCCATGACGCGCCGACTCAGCAGACCTTGAGGCTGAGGAGACGCGCCCGAGCGCCTCCAGGCGCGAGTGCCCGCGTCGACCAGCCGATGGTCTGCTAGTCGACTCAGCGCCGTCCGAGTTATGTACCGATAGGGACAGATAGGGACAGAATCGTAAATATTCGTAAAAAAAAATTGTGCGGACTGCGTTTGCTCCACTGACTGCGTTTGTCCCAACTACCACTCAAAGTGGCTCCTGGCCAACTGCCTGGATGAGGCAGACTTATTTTTTAAAGCTTTGTGCTTTCTATTAGACTGTGCAGGGCAGAGGCGTCTAATCTCTGAGTCAGGGTAACCGCATACCCTGACTTTACTACTGACTGACTGACTGACTGACTGACGTAGCACCAACACCACGTGACCTCTTTGTGAATGGAGTGACCAATGAATCAATTAACAACCATAACAACCCATCATAGCTTTCTATACCTGTCACCAACAGTGGGGTTTATTTGACTTATGTATTATTGTAAAGTATAATTTTTTATTTATTGGTAAAAAAAATTACTTAAAGTACCAAAAGTAGTCATTATGCATAATATCCTGTTTCACAAGTTATCGTCTAAAAAAAATTATACAAATCTTTTGAAAATAGCAGATCTACAAGTTCCGCTATTTTCAAATGGCCAAAATATATAGGGCTGAAGTGGGTAATGTATATTTTGTAATAATAATCAAAATCTACAAAGTAATTAGTAACTAAAGTTGTCAAATAATAGTAGTGGAGTAAAAGTACAATATTTGTCTCTGAGATGTAGTGGAGTAAAAGTACTGACAATTGGAAATACTAGTAAAAAATACCTCAAAATTGTACTTAAGTACAGTACTTGAGTGAATGTACTTAGTTACGACAGCGCCACGCTACTCGGCCGCTACGCTGGGTGTGCGCTCGGCGCTGCGCACGGTAAACGCTGATCAAGGACGACACGGAGACGTCGGGTCCTGACGAGCGGACGCTGCGGTGGGCGGGGCGTGGAGACGCCGTCACTATAGAAATCTGACATGATTTAATACCTGGTTGTTGTGAGTGACATCATGAAATATATTTTTCCTTATGAATTACTTTCATATTATAAATAAATAAATACATGAAAACATTTGAATCTGTTTCAGTGTGAATAAAACGTTTAACAGGAAGCTATACTTTTAATATCCAACCTGTCACTATAAGAACCAAACATGATTGTTTAACATGATGATTATGTGTTATTGTCACTGTGAAGAAGTTTGTTGTTGATTTAATGTCATCTTTGTTTTATTTCCAGTGTTCCATGAGGACATTCATGTCATTGGCTGTTCAGACACAGTTAAAGACCCATATAAAGAGTACATGTTTGCACTGGATGGTGAAGTGATGGCGTACGCAGACTTCAACAAAGGGAAGAAGGTGGAGCCTCAGCCTCCGTTTGTAGATCATATGACCTTCCCTGAAGCTTATGGTTATGCTTTGGGTAAGCAGGCGTTCTGCAAATCCGAGCTGGACACCGTTCGCTCTGCCTTGAAGAAACCACCAGTGAAAGGTACATGAATACTATGATCACAATAGTTATGAACTAAAACGGTTGAATATATACAGTGGTGTAAAGTAACTGTACAATTTTGACGTATTTTTACTTTACTTGAGTATTTCCAGTTTTCAGTACTTTTACTTCTAGTCCACTACATCGCAGAGGCAAATATTGTACTTTTACTCCACTACAATTATTTGAAAAAACTTTAGTTACTTTGTAGATTTTGATTATTACTACAAAACATACAGTAACCACTTCAGCCCTATATCGGCCATTTGAAAATAGCCGATCTACAAGTGTGACGCATTGTGAGCTTGTAGATCTGCTATTTTCAAAAGATTTGTATACATTTGAAAACTTGAAATGGGTCATTTTGTATAATGAGTACTTTTACATTTGGTACTTTAAGTACTTTTTGATGCAAATACTTTTATACTTTAACTCAAGTATTTTGAATTCCAGACTTTTAATTGTAGCAGAGTATTTTTACATTGCAGTATTGATACTTTTACTTAAGTAAAACATTTGAGTACTTTTTCAACCACTGAAGGCTGGTAGAGTGTGTTGTTACTGTTGCAATATTAAAATTGCCCCCCCCCAGCGCACCGCAGACAGACAGACAGACAGACAGACAGACAGACAGACAGACAGAGTCATTGTTTACTCAGCCACGCTAGACAACTGGACACATAGAGAAACAAAACTTAACTGGTAGCTCAATCTCATTGTATTTAAGATATTCAATATACATTCAAAACATTTTAATGCCAGATTTCACACCCTGAACCTATTTTAGACTTTATGTAGTGACATATTTGGCCGATAGGGGGCAGTTAGCCTAGTGTTGATATTATACAGATGATAATAAAACTGAACATTAATGACATTTTTAATTGTCTATTTCCAGATGGATATGTGTTCTATGAGGCTACCCGCTGTGTGTTTAACTCCAGTGAGCTGAAGGACATACAGTACATATACTCAAAGAATTTCGATGGTGATGAGCTCTACAGGTGGGACAGTAGAGTAGATCAGTGGGTTGGATACACTGAGCTTGGTGTGAAGAACGCAGAGCGCCTCAATAAAGATCCTACAACACTGCGTGCGATGAGAGCACAACCAGAGGCATTCTGCAAACACAACATTGAGATCTACTACTCCTCTGTTCTGAACAAGAGAGGTGAGCTGATCTCAGAGCAGCACTCAACACTCATCACCTCATAAACTATAACATGAAATCACATGATTCTATTCAGAGATGATTAATGGTGTTAATATTGATCTGATAATGATTATAAAACATTACTTAATCCGCTGACAAACATTTCAGATCCTCTTAACCCATTAAGATCCGAAGAAGCATCTGTGTCACATTTTGATTTGAGCGAAAAAGGATTATTTTACACTTTGGCTATTAAAAAATAGCAGATATACAAGCTCATAGCGCGGCACCGAGTGCCGCGCTATGAGCTTGTAGATCTGCTATTTTTTAATATTATTTAATCAATTATTTTCAAGCTAACATTTTTAACTCAAATCTTGGCTTCTGGGGGTCCCTGGAACAAAGTATTTTGAGATGGGCGTCAGCATTTTGGGTGGTTCTTTACATGAAAAAGTTTGAGAGCTACTGATAAAGCAACAATAGTTTTTCAGAAAACTGGATTTAAAAGACATTTGTAAAATCGGCCTCAGGTCTTAATGGTTTAAACACTAAAAGGGATAGTTCACCCCAAAAATGACTTATTTTCTACACCCCATGAAGCCTTGAATTCATGGAGATTTTTTAGTTTTTGTCACATTCCTGAGACAATAATTTGATTGATTAATTTGGAAAGATGCTAATGTCTCTGGTAGGAGACTCAAAGGAGTCTCCTATTGGAGAGACCGCCGGTCATCAAATTATTGGCTTAGGAATGTGACAAAAAATAAAGAAAATCTAGTTCAAGTTCAAGGCTAGGTCTATTGCTACAGTCTGCAGATTATGGTGGTAGATTGGGAGTGAGTCTGCAGCTCTAACTGCAATGGGCAGTTCGTTCCACCGTTTGGGAGCCAGAAGGGAGAAGAGTCTAGGACGTGTGGAGCGTTGTCCAGGGTGTTTTAGAGAAGATTCTGACAGCTTCCCTGTGTTAGCTGATCTGAGTGAGCGGGAGGGGTTGTAAGCCTGTTGAAGCTTTCTAGATCATTTGGATCTCATTTGGATAATATACAATTATTAATGATAATGACATGTTCAAATGACTGGTATATATTAATAAGTGTAATAATAATGATAATAATAATAATAATCTTATTTATCCAGTGGAGCCCAAAGTGAGACTGAAGTCAGAGACTCCCCCTCGTCGTGGTGAACACACTCACATGCTGAGGTGCAGCAGCTACGACTTCTATCCTAAAGTGATCCTGGTGACCTGGTGGATAGGTCAAGAACCTTTGACCTCTGGTCTCTTCTCTACCGCTGAGCTGTCTGATGGAGACTGGTACTACCAGTACCACTCCTACCTGGAGTACACACCCAGGTACACACCTAACAGACACCTATACATAGAAATACACAACTAATAGACACCTCTACTGGTACTACCAGTACCACTCCTACCTGGAGTACACACCCAGGTACACACCTAACAGACACCTATACATAGAAATACACACCTAATAGACACCTCTACTGGTACTACCAGTACCACTCCTACCTGGAGTACACACCCAGGTACACACCTAACAGACACCTATACATAGAAATACACACCTAATAGACACCTATACATTTATTCTTTAAAAATAAAACAAGTGTTACTCTCTTGCTGAAAATGGCCCATTAATTGGTAGGCTAATATTAAGTCACACACAGACCCACACACCCACACCCACGCCCACACACACACACACACGATTCCTCCTGACCATGTTTATCACCAGTCCACTCCAGACTAAACCACGCAGCAAGCTTGTCGTCGTGCACACATGACGCATAACGCAGAAAGAGACCCGCGCAAGAAATTGCTATACTTACATGAATACACACACAGGAATACGCTATAACGTGCTTATCTCGTTATTAAGTTTCTTCTGCCTCTTGCCTTGCTATTGTTTCTGCAATGGGGAGGGAATAGTGGAATACACAATAAACACTAGAGCGGAGGAGAGCCCAGCGGGGCATTCATGCTCCTACACAAACAAAGTCAAATACAATATTAACAAAAATCAATATGTTGTTTCAGCGTGTAGATTGGGTACTAGTACTGTGTGTGTGTGTGTGTGTGTGTGTGTGTGTGTGTGTGTGTGTGTGTGTGTGTGTGTGTGTGTGTGTGTGTGTGTGTGTGTGTGTGTGTGTGTGTGTGTGTGTGTGTGTGTGTGTGTGTGTGTGTATTACAGATCAGGAGAGAAGATCACATGCATGGTGGAACATCCCAGCCTGACCGCGCCTATCAAGATGGACTGGGGTCAGTTACTGTAATCTAGTGTAATCTACTGTCAAAATAGCAGATATAAAAGCTCATAGCGCGGCACCGAGTGCCGCACTATGAGCTTGTAGATCTGCTATTTTTGAAAAATCGTGAACATTTGTGCAAATCTTTGAATATATGTATTTTTAAAGCAAACATTTGTAACTGTCAAATGTCTCTCAACATACTGTACGTCTTAATTTTTCTGAAAAAATATATCAGTGGTGCTCAAACGTTTTCTTGTCAAGGACCCCCAAATTGATATGTTTTTGGCCACTGATCCCCATCAAAACATGTTGTTCCAGAAGAAAATGTTTGAGTTAAAAATGTTGTTTAAAAAATAAAATATATAAATTATATTCAAACATTTGCACAAATGTTCAAGATTTAAAAGAAATAGCAGATATACATGCTCATAGCGCTGCACTCGGTGTCGCGCTATGAGCTTATTGATTTGATAAAAGCTGATTAAAGACCAGATTGATTCGATAAAAGCTGATAAAAGACAAGATTGTTTTGATAAAAACAGATCAAAGACCAGATTGATTTGATAAAAACAGATCAAAGACCAGATTGATTTGATAAAAGTAGATCAAAGAGTCATCATGGTTTTATCAATGTGAAAACAAGACAGTTTTCTAAGACAGAACAAGCGCTGATGTTCTTTTTTACAAACTGCCTCACAGTTCTGAGTCTATGACTCTGTCCCAAGATACTTTCTGCACATTCCACAGCCTGGTTTATAATCATCATAGTAAAAGGTTGATTCATGTCTTCTAAAATCTATCATCATATCCTTTGTTTTGGATGTATTTAGCTCTAAGAAGGACATGTCACATCAGGTGACAAACTCCTCAAGGACTGGACCAATAGGGTTGGACTCATTATTACTGAACAGACTCACAATGACTGTGTCGTCTGTTTATTGTTTATTGTGTTTGGTTGTTGTAGCTTATTGTCAGATGACTCCATGTCAGAGTCAGTGAAGAACAAGGTGTTTTAATCTACTGTAATAATATGATATATAATATAATATAATATAATATAATATAATATAATATAATATAATATGACATCATTGTATTTTCAGATTTCTCCATGCCAGAGTCAGTGAAGAACAAGGTGGCCATGGGAGCATCAGGTCTGGTTCTGGGTCTGGTCTTGTTCCTGTCTGGATTCATCTACTTCCAGTGGAAGAAACGAGGTGATTAGCATGTTTGATTAACATGTTTTTAACATGTTTCATTAATTATTATACTACCAGTGTAACAAATGAGGTCAGATCAACAGAGGATCACATGACAGTGGCAGCGGTGGCCTAGTGGTTAGAGGGGCGGCCTTGATACCGGAAGGTCCCTAGTTCGATTCCCCCCGCTGAATAGCCCTTGAGCAAGGCTTCCATGCAGGGTCTGGCTGTAAATAAGTTCCGCACTTAGTCCAACACCCTGGGTAAACAACAAACTTTGCTTTGCTTTGCTTTGCTTTGACATGTGGAACCCTCACAGAAATGCAAACAAACAAACAAACAAACAAACAAACATGTAAAGCCACAACCTAAACTGGTTTATATTGGTTTAGAACCTTAACCGGTTTATACCAATTCATATAACCTAGTTAGAGGTCAAAGTGTGTTCTATGTTGTCACATTTAGCTTTAATACATCAGTGTTACATTTAGAGTAAACACAATACAGTACATATGATTTATTTGTGTGTCTGCTTTAACTGTCTCTCTTGTTCTTCTATCAGGTCGTATTCTGGTGCCGACAACCACTGATGAGAATCTTTAGACTCTTTCCACACACCCAGGTTCACTTCCTCTTTCTTTTTACTGATTTTTTTTCTTTTTGTTTATATATAAAAGTGTATAAAAGTAGAAAACACACACAAAACAACATGCTTGTGTAAGAAGTGAAACAACTAGCCTGGTAAACCATGCCGATCGCGTGAATTTACATTATCATGTGTCTTCTGCTTAATTTATTATAATAATGAATCTAATAATCAAATGTAATAATCAAATGATTTGTTGTATCAGACAACACTGATGACAATGTGGTCAGATGAGGGGGGGGGGGGTTTGTGTGTCTTCATCAGTTTGATGAACCGCCCACACTAATTAGGACTCCCTCTTCCTTTGGTGTGTCGCCCAGGTGGCGCCTAAACCCTGACCTTTAACCTCACATAAACTATGTTTATAAACCTAACCTTAACCCTAAACTTACTAATAACTTGTTCATGATCTATTAACCATTTATAGCATAGTTTTAAATCATTCCATCTTTAACCATTAACACACATTTAACACGTTATGAATAACACATTAACTAATAATTTGGGAATGATTCATTTACTATTATAAGGGAATGTTATTCTAAAGTGTTAACATGTTCACACAGTTAATACATTCTGATTCTTATTGGTTTATTGTCTTTTCACAGAACACCTGGGTGTGTTTTCAGAGAAGCAGAGAGTCATCCCTGGTGGAGAGAGGAGGAAATACATGTGTGTCCATTCAGCTTTTAAATACTCATAACAGCAGCACAATGATGACATCATCAACCTTTTTCACTAATGTGTCCTTTAAACAATTCAAAATGCTAATTGACTAGTTAAGAGTAACGAAAATGACTGTCTTTTCCCGGTGTTTCGCCCAGGTCAACGTGGTTTTGAGGTAAGGTTAAAGTTAGGGTTAAAGTTAGGTTTATAGACATAGTTTATGTGAGGTTAAAGGTCAGGGTTTAGGCGCCACCTGGGCGACACACCAAAGGAAGAGGGAGTCCCAATTAGTGTGGGCGGTTCATCAAATTACTTTGTACAGTTTCTGTCGTCAGAAAACACAAGAATAATATTTCAGTTCTACACTATATTGAAACATTAAATTAATGATCATACACACAATCAGAGTTCTTCATAACATATATAATATTAATATCCATCTGAATGGAAGTCAGTCAACCATGTTTGTGAAAAAGGTTGTTTTTATTATTTTATACTTGACCATAAGTCATTTATTATTATGTAATCATTTATAATGTGTGATGGACCTGGTCCTCTAGGGTGGTCTGAGGTGATGGGTGGACCTAAACCCTCTAGGGTGGTCTGAGGTGATGGGTGGACCTGGTCCTCTAGGGTGGTCTGAGGTGATTATTTATCTTTCCGTTTTTCAGCTCCACTGCTGTGTTTCTATCCGTTCCTTCCCCCCTGGGATCTGGGCCCCTGATCATGAATGGTTTGAAGTTCAGATGTTAGATTTTGGCTTTAATTTGCTTGGTTTGAATGGAATGTCTTAATATCAATAAAGGAATGAGAAAACATCATTGTGCCTCATGTTCTCTTAAATGTCACTGCAGGTGGGTTGTCAATTTCAACCAATCAAGAGAGAGTGCCCATTCCCAATATAGAGCTATTTAACACTGTTACTGAACAAACACTCTATAGTAATGATTACTATCACAATATAGAGCTATTTAACACTGTTACTGAACAAACACTCTATACATGTACGGGTTGTAAATGGAGAAAGTGCCAAAACCAGAAATTCCGCCATGATGCTTGTGACAGACGAGTATCATGTGAACCATGGCTAGCTTTTTTACATAAAGTCCCTTAGTTTGGCTGTTGCGATGTGACATTATTGTGATCTTTTTGTGAGCTATTGTATATCTTATAATCTTGGTATTTCTTTTGAAAATTGCGAAGTAGTGTTTCTTTTTAGATAATTTGAGAAACGTTTTTGGACATTTTTGGGACATTTTAGCCTTTAGTAACATGTCATAAATAGGGACACCAAGTTGAAAACAGCTACAGTATGACTTTGGAAAATCCAGAAAGTTCTTCTTCACCCACTGATGACTTCCTCAAACATTGCATTAACTATTGATGGTTTGACCCCCTCACCTTCTATTACACAACCACATGCACGCACGCACGCACGCACGCACACGCACACACACACACACACACACACACACACACACACACACACACACACACACACACACACACACACACACACACACACACACAGACCCCACTTTGAGAACCAATGGCTATATAGCCAAGGGCTATATTAAAAAATAGATATATAATAACACAAATGTCTTTGATTGATTTATCCATATTTTATACTTTGGCTATTCAAAAATAGCAGATCTACAAGCTCATAGCGTGGCACCAAGTGCCGCGCTATGAGCTTGTAGATCAGCTATTTTTGAAAGATCTTGAACATTTGTACAAATCTTTGAATATATATATTTTTTAAAGGGAACATTTTTGACTCAAGTCTTTGCCTCTGGGGATCCTTATTACAACATATTTTGAGATGGCCAAATACATAAAGGCCTAATTATGGGAGTCCTTGTGTAGCAGGATGGGCGTGGGTTCCCACGCTGCCCACGGCCCCATCCTCCGCCCACTCATCAGTGGGCTGATTGGCAACAGTACTAAAGCAACGCACCCCCAAACTCAGTTAGCTGTCTGTCTGTCTCCACACCTGGTCCACTATCCGTTCAGGCTGGCCTGTTGGGCTCGTCTGTGTCTGTATTTGCATCGCGCATCAGCGCAGGTATGTCTCTCCGTCTTGCTGTTTATGCTATTGTCTTATGCTGTAGAGCACGGTCTTGAACTTGACCATGACCGTTTGTGCCCTCTGTAGCCCTGTTGTGTCTACCTCTCCCGTTGGCGTTTGCGCCGAGCGTGTGTTGCTTCACACTGCACAACGGGTACGTTGGTGGTCTTTCCTCTCCGCAGTATAACAAGTAATATATATATATATATAATTCTATGTCAGGCGGGCACTATAGTAATCATGGCCTTATTTATTACTACAGTTATTCCTACCGGTGTCCGCCGCTGCAAGCGGGCCATCGTGGCTTCCGCCTCTTGCTGCATAGCAGTACGTTACTGTCTGTCTCTCTGCTCCTGTCTTAATGAACATTAGTATTATAAATTGGTAGAATGACAGGGCCCTTTATCGTTTCAGGCACTGTGATACCTGCTGCTGCTTTGCAGGGTTTGAATCACCCACGCTTTACTAACCCTGACGCTCCACGCTGAGGTTCCCTTCCCCCCGTTCCTAACGGCTGTGTGGAACAACTTGCTCAGCCGAGCTCACGCCCTTACAGGGGTTAAAACTAAAGTACTCTTTTCTGACGCAACCGTCCGCACTCAGGCTTTCAGCCAGCCTCATTGTTTGTTTTGTTTATTATTTAGTATTATTGTTTTCGTTATTGTTTATTTAGTGTTCTTGCTTATTTTGCTTATTTAAGGTTATTGCCTATTTTGTTTATTTCGTTGTTGTTTATTTCTTATCTGGTTATTTTTGCTTATTTAGTATTGGTTTATTTTGTGTTTACTTGCTTTTGTTATTCCCGGCAACTATAGGCCTACAGACAGCACTCTAGTATAATATACATATATCTTTATATATATATATATCCTCTATAATATATATATGATACCAATTGATTGAATCTATTTTCCTGGCACTGCTTAACGCTTGATTTCCTGTCTTGCAGGCCTGTGGCTGGGGACCCCTTGGTGCGAGGGAGCAGGTGGCGGCTGCCCAGTGGGTTGTGGTATTTCTCCCCCCTTTTTGCTGTGTTTATAGTGTGATATAATTTTAGTTTGTTTTGCTGTGCCATCTCGGAGAGCCCTTCCTCTGGGTCAGCCGGCCTGCTCAGCCTCCCCCTTATCCCCCAGCACTGGCCCTATAGTTATTATTATTATTAAGCGCATTGCCTCACTAATTGGTTTTAGCATATTAAACGTTTTTGCTACTTTTATTGTTGATGAGACTACACTGTTTATTATTACAATAAAGCTTTTTGTACTTTCTAAATCCTAAATACTGTTTCTGCCTTTTTATCATGTGACAACGAACTTGTGTGAGGAGTAATTTATGTTCAGGTGGTTGTTTAACACTATAAATATTTCCTGGGGTGCAACTCCCCAGGTGGCGTAGTTGGCTACATATATAATTAAATATACCGCCCTGCTACACTTGCATGAAAAAGTTCCACTGATATATAGCAACAATATTTTGTTTAAGAAAACTGCTAGGATTTAGAAGACATTTGTAGAATCGGTCTCGGGTCTTAATGGGTTAATAAGCAGAAAAAATTATAATGTTATACAATCAGGAGCCAATCTTTCATCGAGAGAGAGAGAGAGAGAGAGAGAGAGAGAGAGAGAGAGAGAGAGAGAGAGAGAGGAACTGCATTAGACAGTATTTGTAACCCTCTGACAAATGAGGACCACAATGGAAACAAGTCCCCAGGATGTTTTTGTGTTATCCTTTTAGCCGTGCTGTTTACACACACAGAGAGAGAGAGAGAGAGAGAGAGAGAGAGAGAGAGAGAGAGAGAGAGAGAGAGAGAGAGAGAGAGAGAGAGAGAGAGAGAGAGAGAGAGAGAGAGAGAGAGAGAGAGAGAGAGAGAGAGAGAGAGAGAGAGAGAGAGAGAGAGAGAGAGAAACTGCATTAGACAGTATTTGTAACCCTCTGACAAATGAGGACCACAATGGAAACAAGTCCCCAGGATGTTTTTGTGTTATCCTTTTAGCCGTGCTGTTTACACACACAGAGAGAGAGAGAGAGAGAGAGAGAGAGAGAGAGAGAGAGAGAGAGAGAGAGAGAGAGAGAGAGAGAGAGAGAGAGAGAGAGAGAGAGAGAGAGAGAGAGAGAGAGAGAGAGAGAGAGAGAGAGAGAGAGATTTGAATGTGTATTCATTAGACAGTATTTGTAACCATTATGACAAATGAAATTCCAGGAGTAGGACGGAGGCTCTACAACGTCCCGGTGGGGGCTCCTCACTGGCAGTTGTGTCAGTAGGAAACAACAGCAGAGACAGCACACAGTGTGTGTGTGTGTGTGTGTGTGTGTGTGTGTGTGTGTGTGTGTGTGTGTGTGTGTGTGTGTGTGTGTGTGTGTGTGTGTGTGTGGGGGGGGTGTGTGGGGAGGACTTAATGGGGGAGAAAAATGGGGGGAGGGGGGGAATGACTATCTGACAGTAGTAGCCTAATTAAATGTACAACATGACCACGAAACACCAATACAATATTTACAGGTGAGGTGACTATAGGCACTATTTCATGTCACCTTTTTTTTAGGACAAAATAATTGCGATTAACAATATTAAATATGCCTAAAAGTCCCAGCATCAAGTTGTGAGCTTGTAGATCTGTTATTTTGGACAAAGAGATTTGGTGTAGCTGTGAAAAAAAGAGCGTACCGGGTGTGCGCTCTGGGGGGCATACGTTAGTCCGACAGACCATTACTCCGACTATGTGGCATCCGCGTGCCAAATGTGTCATGCATGACACATTTACTTAAGTACTGTACTTAAGTAAAATTTTGAGGTATTCGTACTTTACTTGAGTGTTTCCGATTTCCAATACTTTTACTTCTACTCCACTACATCTCAGAGGCAAATATTATGCTTTTACTCCACTACAATTATTTGAAAACTTTAGTTACTAGTTACTTTTCAGATATAAATGATTACATTATAAAACATACATTAACCACTTCAGCCCTATGTTATACATAGGCTATTTGAAAATAGCAGATATTCAAGCTATATCCCTGTAACAAAATATTTTCAGATGTGTTTTTTTCCCTCATTTTGGGACATATGTTTTTCTCCCAGCATACGTTTTTCTCATAGCAACATAAGTAAATAAAAGAAAAGGAAACTGTTACAATATAGAAGACATAGAATCCTCCAGAAGCAATAAAATTTGAGTTACAAATGTTCACTTTAAAATATATATATATTGAAAGATCGTTTCAATATACTGTATTTAAGTACACTCGGTGCCGCGCTATGAGCTTGATCTGATATTTTTTTAAAGCCAAAGGAATCTATAAATGACACTCATGATGCGTCCCGGGTCTTAATGGGTTAACCTCCTACAGCCCAGGTGTCTGGTCATGGTGATGGTGTCCAGTATCACTGACACCATGCTGTGGTCATAGCAACGACCCCATGACCCCCCTCCCATCAGCCGCTCAGCAGAATATCCTCTGTAGAACCTTTCACCATTGCATTGTTCTTAATTAACCCATTAAGACCGGGACGCATCCATGTCATTTTTACATTTCTTTGGCTAAATGGTAAAAGGTAAATAATGGTAAATGGTGCATTTATAAAGCTCTTTTATCCAAAGCTCTTTACATAGATTGTTCATTACATTCACACATTCACACACACATTCATACACCGATGGAGGAGGAAACCATGCAAGGCACCAACCTGCTCATCTGGAGCAATTAGGGGTTCAGTGTCTTGCTCAAGGACACTTTGACACTAACTCTGGGGGAGCCCGGGATCGAACTGGGAACCTCGCGGTTCCCATCCGGCCACTCTACCCCCTGAGCCACTGACGCTACTCAAAAGTAGCAGATCTACAAGCTCATAGTGGGAGCTTGTAGAGCAAACATTTTTTCCTCAAATCTTTGCTTCTGGGGGGTCCCTGGAACAACGTATTTTGAGATGGGGGTCCGCGGCCAAATACATATAATTTTGGGGGTCCTTGACATGAATAAAGAAACACTGATATAGCAACATTAATTTAAAAAAATGTAGTACTTTTTCCACCACTGGAAAGCAGTTGGTTTATCAGTCTGGTGGTGTGGATCTGTATCTCTACAGTCCAAACAAACAGCTCCAGGCTGACCTTCCCAGTAGTCTGACCCATCACAAACAACAGACAACTGGCACTACATCTGTCACAAGGACAAACACACTGACAAGCTCAAATTAAATAAGTCAATTCACCTCAGAGACACCACCCACCCAAGCGTTCATTTGCAAATTTCAACTGATTGCTCATTTGTGGGTGAATTTGTACATTGACCTTGATCTAAACGCATGTTCATGAATTCTGGTGATCTCAAAAGTATTACCAAATTAAAGGGTATCCCCCAATTTAGTTGGAAATAATACCTTCAATGTTTTTTCTACAGTGTTTGGTTCCAAATGTAAGTTGGACTAGCGGCCATTTTGACAGAGACAGACATCCTACTAGGACAGAGGTGGAAGTGGAGAACTGCTACTCAGGGTCTTACCTGTATAGATGAATCAAGCAGGTCAGATATCCTCTGTGGGCGGGTCCTACGGCTGGCCACACCCCTTCCACCGTCGTACTATTCACACTCCCTGGGTTGTCAAAAACACAATCTGCACAAAGAGCAGAATAGTAAATTATTCTGTTCTTTTTCTTTGTTCTTATGAGACCTCATTGACTTATTTTCTTCTTCATAATATCTTACAACTTAACTAAGGATATAGTAGCCTACTTCAAATACAATGGAATAATGTATAGTCATGGTCAGTGTCCTGGTCCGTATCATGGTCAATATCATGGTCAATATCTTGGTCAGTATCACAACACAAATTAACACATGAATTATTTACAAATGAATTAATTTTAATTATACTATAAATTATTCTCAACCTTTTAATACATAATTTTAATATATTCCCCTTTTAACCATTCATTTGTATCTCTAATTTATTTAATATATGTAAATTATAACCATCTCTAATGTATTTAATATATGTAAAGTATAACCATCCAGGTACTTGTAGCTAAAACAAACCATTAGTGTCTGAAGACACTCAAACCAAATGGTTTTCATGTCACAAAATAAGCAGAATGACCCTTTAATGTCTCACTATGCTGCTGCCTCACTAACCAAGTCTAGCTAACTAGCTTAGAGCTTAGCATCTTGGTTAGCATTAAACCTCTTCATAAACATCACTAAAACAATACAGTGTTGACACTAAAGTACGTTTAAAACATTAACACAACATTAACACAACCACTGGTTGTTTTTTTATCAAGTATCTGGACTCAAACAAGCAAATAAAGTATGTTATGTTAGCATTAGCAACAGGCTAATGCCTAGTGGTTTCACAACAACACTAAACAGAATTATCTTTGGTCTGTGGACTCTAATAAGAGCATGTCTCATTAGCTCTGATGTATTATGGAAATGTACAATAAATGATGATTATTCTGTGTTTTCATACCAGTAAATTATCTATAATAAATGATTATTGTGTGTTTTCATACCAGTAGTAGTTCTTCACAGCAACCAAACAAAACCACCTGGCAGGAAGTGACGCTTACAGAACAGGAAGCCGTTCCTGAATATATAGAGTGTATTAAGTGTATTGCGCCCTCCAGTGGGAACAACATGCAACTACACCTCTAAATCACACATCTCTAGTAGCCCTATGACTAATCCTATAGTTACTTCAAAGAAACCTTAACATCTGAAGAGCATTTATACAATGTCCTAACTAAGATGTTTGCCTGAGCGTACACTTTGCAACACAGTCTATGGATGTCTCTATCATCTGTGAGATCCAGTGGTGGAAAGTAACTAAGTACATTTACTTAAGTACTGTACTTAAGTACAATTTTGAGGTATTTGTACTTTACTTGAGTATTTCCAATTTCCAGTACTTTTACTACTACTCCACTACATCTCAGAGGCAAATATTGTACTTTTACTCCACTACATTTACTTGAAAACTTTAGTTACTAGTTACTTTTCAGATGTAAATTATTACATTATAAAACATACATTAACCACTTTAAACCTATTTTATACCTAGGCTATTTGAAAATAGCAGATCTACAAGCTCACAACGCGTCGCATCGCGACGCGTTGTGAGCTTGTAGATCGGCTATTTTCAAATATTTAGTACTTTTACTTTTGGTACTTTAAATACATTTTGATGCCAATACTTTTGTACTTTTACTCGAGTACATTTTTAATTCTGGACTTTTACTTGTAACTGAGTATTTTTATATTGCAGTATTGGTACTTTTACTTAAGTAAAGAATTTGAGTACTTTTTCCACCACTGGTGAGATCCTCTGTGAGAGGAAATACTGCCTGTTGTGTCCTCTTTACATCATAATGCTACTTTTCTTGGCGTTATACGTTATGTTAAAATGAATACCATACTGGGAACAAATCCTCAGAAGCTGTTGTAAGCCAGCACTATAAGGGGAAAAGATAACCAACTCATCCACATAACATGGCTAACAACAGTAGCCACAGTTTCCAACCAGACAGACAGTTTTATACAATAAAGATTGAGAAAAAAAACTATATTGTGCACCGCTAATTTGTATGAATTTACTCATGATATATTTAGTATAATCATGATCAGACGGTGACAAAAAACTAACATTATACAACAGGTAGTTCCGACCAAGCAATCTGATTGGTTGAAATAGCTTTCTAGCCGTGCTTCAAACCAGCATCATAGCACGGGCCTAATCACATTAATAAATCACTCCGCAGTGCAGTCCAGTCCGCACCTGATTAGACCATTATATGGCACAGCTGTGCTGTGAAGTCACTCTGTCCCACGGTAGGAAAACAAACAGACAGTAGCCTGACCCACCGCCGCCACCGGAGAACAAACAGCTATGCAAAATGGACTATGTTGTTAATTTGGTGGATTTACGGTTGATCAATGGTTAGAAGGTTATAAATATCCTCCTGTGTAAAGTAAAATGACTCCCATTTCGTTAACAGTCCAGTAGGCTATATGCTCCGTCGTACGACCGTGTCACGCGGCCAAAATAGCCGATCTACAAGTTCACAACGCGTCGCCATCGCGACGCGTTGTCAGCTTGTAGATCAGTTATTTTGGCCGCGTGACACGGTCGTACGACGGAGCATATAGCCTACTGGAATTCATTCCACTGCGCAAGCATTGATAGCTCAGCTGTGTTGATGAGACGGTGCCTCAAACTCAAAGCACTGCTACAGGGACTATTTAATGTCTCTCAGTCAAAAACTCTTCTCTTTACAGGGAAACGGACAATAGCGAAAAAAAATTATTATTAATTGCCCCACAATATGAATACATTTGGATGTGTTTTGTTGGTAACTGTTGTATAATCGCAATATTGCACTCGAGGGTGTGCTTTACCTTACATTATTGGCACTTCAGTGATGCTGGCGGAACTCGGCTGGCGCCTCGTTCCTGACCGCATCACTGTCGTGCCAATAATGACGGTAAAGCACACCCTCTCGTGTAATATTGCTTAATTTAAACACACTTCAGCTCACTTTAAGCTCTTAAGCCTAAATACTGTATGTCTTTGGTATATAGATTTTTTTTAATAAAGAGACAAGTCAACTGTTGTCCGTGGATAGCCTAAGGTTTGGTCTTGATCAAAAAAAAATTGAAAACCGCCAAAAAAATCGTATTCATTAAATATAGTGTATAATATCCGCTGCGCGGAAAAAAAGGATGCTTCACCGGTGCGTTTCAATGTTGTAGCGCTCCTTTCGCAGCCCTGCTTCCTTTTTCACCGTTTTTTTTTTCTTCACGCCGTTTGGTCCCCCCCCCCCCAGGTTGGTGCCCTGTGCTTCAGCACAGTGTTGTGTTCTAGTTTTTTTTTGAAGGTATACTATGATTATTCCCTGCCTCCCACACGCACGGCATGCAAGCGTCTATAATTAATTAAATGTAAAAAAAAATACATTTAATTAATTAAATGTAAAATTTCGCGCGCGTGTGTGGCCCACAGAAATATTGAATGTGAAAATGTTCAGCGCGCGTGTGTGGCCCACACACAATATGCTTTGTACTGATTTTTCTTACTGATGTCTGATCACCTGAGCTCAACCACTTCCAAGCTTATCAATGCATTTTCTTTTTTGGCGGTGGTCGTGGACGTGGTCCCATCTTCGTTTCCAAGACGAAGTAAATGTAAAATGGGATCTATCAGCCAGCCAAGTTATATATGCCAGTGGTTTTCAACCTTTTTCATGCCAAGGACCCCTACATTGCTGGCTTACTATACTTAAAGGCTATACTTAAAATAATCACACAACTTGTTTTTACTTGAATTACTTTATTTATAGCATGAAAATTAAAACCACCTTAAACAGTTTAATTATTTTAGACATTTGAGCTGCATTCATGTCATGAAAGGTGCTATTTATGTTTCATTTTAGTTATAGAGGGCCATTATAATTTATAAGGAAGGTAAAATACATTTTACAGTAAAAGCAATCAAACTAAAATTGTAGGGCCAATATGCCTATCTACGCCAGGATACGTCTTTTCAACGCGCTCACAACACGTGGACTTTGTTTGTTGCATCTTGGTGGATCGAACAGGTTGATTTCGAACAGGTTGATGAATGGAAGGAGTTGCAGTTCAAGTCTGGAGCCTGTTCTTGTTTTCGTTGTTTCCCCGCGCCCCCTTTATCATTTGAAACTTTACAAATTTGTTTCTCCTCTGGCGTCCTGCTACACACGGCTGTGGCCTGATTAATAGGGAACCATGGTGCCATTTTCCTCATTTAGTCAAAAAATATTAAATCAAATGAAATGGCCCCTACAAAAATAATTAGAAGAAACAAGAAACAAGAAGAATCAGGTTTATTGTCACATTAGGTTTACACATCAAACTATACAGAGCAGGTTTACAAGGGCTTGATGGCTGGGTGGGGTTGTTAGATTCCTACATTCCTGCGCTATTGTTCCACAGGTGTTAACGGCCGGTGCGTTGAAGGCGTCTCTCTCATGGCCGTCGCGGGCACCATTTGAACCTTCAGAGAGCTGCTTTGCGCTATAGTCATGGAAATTAAATTGCGCCCCGATCTGAGGGGCTCATCAGTTGAGTGAGGGGACTGTGGACCCGAGGCCCCCACGGAGTCGGCGCCCCTGTTGATAAAGACACTCTATACATGTGTAAACATATTTGTATTCAACTCTATATCGTCTCCAGTTCATGTAGGGTCATTTTAAAAGTAGGCTAACGCTCATATTAATCTCATAGAGATTGCATTGACAGCTGCTGTACATCGTTCTAACGGACCTTGCATGGGTGCACTGTCTCAAATGTGGGCGTGAAATGTGTAGTCCTTGTGTGTCTCTATTACACCTGTGTGTCTCTATTACACCTGCAGTAGTCTATACTAGTCCCTGTGTGTCTCTATTACACCTGCAGTAGTCTATACTAGTCCCTGTGTGTCTCTATTACACCTGCAGTAGCCTGTACTAGGGAGGAAGTGAACAGATGTTGAATGAAGCAGCACCCCTGTAAGAGGCAATGGCGGCGCCCCAGAGAAGCCAGGAATAAGGTGACTTTCTCCTGTCACCACATATTTTCAGATGGGGGTCTAGGGGGGGATTATGCGGACAAATACATATTAATCTGGGGGTCTATGACAAGAAAAAATGTGGGAACCACTGGTTTAAAAAACATGAGAAAGCAAGCCCAATTAAATAACTACACCTAACAAAAAAGGAAACTCATTGATATGGGGCTCCCCACCATAGATAGAAACCTAGATACCTCATTAACCGCTGCAATTCAATTCATTGGAGCTCTAGTATGGAGCTTGCCTCGTTATTAGAGGCGGCAAGCTCACAGCGCTGCATCGAGTGCCGCTCTATGAGCTTGTAGATCTGCTATTGTTTCTGAAAAATCGAGAAAATTCGAGGAAATCTTTGAATGTGTTTTTTAAAGCAAACATTTGTAACTCAAACTTTTCTTCTGGAGGATTCTACAAATGTCTTTTAAATCCTAACAGTTTCATAGGATGCTATAATATCAGTGGTTCTCAAACTTTTTCACGTCAATGTTCCAGGGACCCCCCAAAAGAAAATATTTGAGTTAAAAATGTATAAATTCATTTTTTATTTTTTGCGGATCTACAAGCTTATAGCTTATAGCACTCTGTGCCGCGCTATAATAGCCCAAAGAAATGTTAAAATGACACAGATGCGTTCCCAGTCTTAATGGGTTAAATCTAAAGATAGGTTAAACCAGCTGCACTGGCCAACTCACTCAGCCCAGTGGCTTTGCCCTTAGAACAGCAGAGGGCGCTCTTGAAGCATAAGACAGTTGATGCATACTTGCCATTCATTTTTAACACCCCAGCCCCCTCTTGTGTGTTGGCTAGTGAGGCGCGTCCTAGCGAGACCTGACAGAATGGGTTTCATAGAGCGCATAGTGGTTGCGCGCAAACTGGTTCTTATCAGTGTGACGTCGTCTGTTAGAGGGTCTATGGGTGATGGGAAGTGACAAACAGGTGCCAATGAGGGTGCTGACTGTGGATCATTAGACTATTTTGTACCATAGTCTGTGTTACCTTTTACAACTGAAACTGATGCAGGGGAGAGCATTTAGTTTCAGGGAATGGGGATGTTTGTTGTTCCTGTTCCAGTGCAAGAAATGTCCTTTCAGAGCTGGTTAATGGAGAAGTTGACATGGGGGTGCGGCCGGAGTTGCCGGTTACAGGTGTGGACATCATTCTCGTTAACGACCTCTGTGGGGAACGAGTATGGGCAGATAGCAATAATACTGATTACTGTTTTACTTCATTATTATGTAACGACTCAACTCAACCAAAACTTTATTTATAGCACATGTCAACCAAAGTGCTGTAATGACAAAAAACGAAACACTGCAATATAAACAGACATTAGCATACAATGAAATCACAAACACAAACACACACACACACACACACACACACACACGCACACACACACACACACACACACACACACACACACACACACACACACACACACACACACACACACACACACACACACACACACCTCATGTGACACTTTGATCACATGACCAGTGTGTTTTTAAAGGCATTTGATGGTTTCAGCAGTGAGATGTAATGAGGCTTGAATTGATGTTTAATGAACATGAACAGCATTTTACCAGCGACGCTGAACACACACACACACACACACACACACACACACACACACACACACACACACACACACACACACACACACACACACACACACACACACACACACACACACACACACACTTTGTAAAGTAACACTTTGCTCACATGATGTGATGGTTTCACCAGTGAGATAAATGACGCTTGGATTAGAGGAGCGTCTGTGAGTTCAGTTTACAGAGGTTCCCGGTTTGAGCCCTGACTCCTCCTGGCTTCATATTGAAGTGTCCTTGAGCAAGGCACTGAACCCATAACTACTTCTTATGAGCAGGTTGATGTCTTCCTCCACCGTTGGTAAGTGTGTGTGGGTGTGTATGTGTGTGCGCGCGTGCGTGCGTGCGTGCGTGCGTGCTATGTAACTTTAACTACTCTGACGCTCTAAGATGTCACCATTGACTGGACACAGATGATGTAACATCATATCTTTAATCTGATTGGCTGAATCTTCTAAACTATATAACGAGTCCTCCTTCATTCTCTTTCAGACTCCAGAACTTCTCTTTCAGTAAACATCTGTTTTATTCTCATCTGTTTATTCTGATCTGTTTTATTCTCATCTGTTTATTCTCATATGTTTATTCTCATCTGTTTATTCTCATCTGTTTATTCTCATCTGTTTTATTCTCATCTGTTTATTCTCATCTGTTTATTCTGATCTGTTTATTCTGATCTGTTTATTCTCATCTATTAAATTCAGTTCAGTTTTGATCAGTGATGATGAAGATTACAGCCACCCTCCTCATCCTCTCCTCTGTACTTCATGTCAAAGCGATCCCAGGAAGTAAGTACATTATATTTATGTTATTATATAATATATACATTCATATCTACTGTTATTATATAAAATTAAATTATATGAACAATGCACAATACAAAGTAATGACACGCACGCACACGCGCGCGCGCACACACACACACACACACACACACACACACACACACACACACACACACACACACACACACACACACACACACACACACACACCTCTTACTACCTGTATATACAGTATTGGATCTTGAATGTTGGTCCAAATACATAAACATTAAAACAGATGTTAGGAACTTAGGAACTGTTGTTGTGACATCATGAAATAAATCATTCTGTATGAATTACTTTCATAATAAAATACAAACCAAAACAAAAAAAGACCATTTGAATCTGTTTCAGTGAATAAAACGTTTGACTTTTAATCAGTTACTTTTTTTATCCAACCTTTCACTTCATATAAGAACCAAACATGCAGTGGTGTAAAGTAACTAATTACGTTTACTCAAGTATTGTACTCAAGTACAATTTTGAGGTACTTATACTTTACCTTTACTGGAGTATTTCCAATATCCAGTACTTTTACTTCTACTCCACTACATCTCACGGGCAAATATTGTACTTTTACTCCACTACAATTATTTGAAAAGTTTAGTTACTAGTTACTTTGCAGATATATCGCAACGCGTTGTGAGCTTGTAGATCTGCTATTTTCAAACATATTAATACTTTTACTTTTGGTACTTTAAATACATTTTTATAGCAATACTTTTGAACTTTTACTCAAGTAAATTTTGAATTCCGGACTTTTACTTGTAACAGAGTACTTCTAAAATGCAGTATTGATACTTTTACTTAAGTAAAATATTTGAGTAATTTTTCCACCACTGCAAACATGATTGTTTAACATGATGATTATGTGTTATTGTCACTGTGAAGAAGTTTGTTGTTGAATGTAATGTCATCTTTGTTTTATTTCCAGTGTTCCATGAGGACATTAATGTCATTGGCTGTTCAGACACAGTTAAAGACTCATATAAAGAGTTCATGTTTGCACTGGATGGTGAAGTGATGATGTACGCAGACTTCAACAAAGGGAAGGTGGTGGAGCCTCAGCCTCCGTTTGTAGATCATATGACCTACAGTGCAGGAGCTTATGGAACAGCTTTGAATCAGCAGGCGCTCTGCAAATCCAACCTGGACAACATTCTCACTGCCTTGAAGAAACCACCAGTGAAAGGTACATGAATACTATGAACACAATAGTTATGAACTAAAACGGTTGAATATTGTAGGGCCAATATGCCTATCCACGCCAGGATACGTCTTAAACGCGCTCACTATGCTTTGACTTGGGCTGTTGTTGTTACTCACTGTTTGATGTTTGTTGATAGTTGCATCTTGTTGGATCGAACAGGTTGATTTGAACAGGACAGGTTGATGTATGGAAGGAGTTTGTAAACGTTTCAAATAATATGGGGGGCGGGGGCAAACAACTAAAAACAATAACAGGCTCCAGACTTAAACTAAAAAGCTTTCAAAACAAACAGGCGCAGCATAAAGGTTCAAAAATAAACTCAAAGTGATTCAATTCAAAGTCTTTCTTTCATGATTTGGCTGTGTGTGTATGGTGCGAGCGAGCGAGCGGTTGAAAATCTGTTTCTCCTCTGGCGTCCTGCTACACACAGCTGCGGCCTGATTAATAGGGAACCATGGTGCCATTTTACGAGGCGACCAGTGGGGGCGCCATTCAGTCAAAAAATATGAAATCAAATGAAATGGCTCCTACAAATATATTTAACATTAATGAAAATGTTTAAACATGTATATTAAGCATTTATGGTGAAATATTTTCTAAATAATATGTATTTCTAGTAAACATGAATATGTGCTCAAGGTGCTTTATTTTAATTTTATTCAACAAATCTATGCATTAGTATGTACTTGTATTGTACTTTTAGTATTGTACTTTTACTCCACACAATTATTTGAAAACTTTAGTTACTAGTTACTTTGTAGATTTTGATTATCATTACAAAACATACAGTAACCACTTCAGCCCTATAGGCCATTTGAAAATAGCCGATCTACAAGCTCACAATGCGTCACTAATCACGATGTGATGCATTGTGAGCTTGTAGATCTGCTATTTATAAAAAAAAATGTATACATTTCAAGACTTGAAATGTGACATTTTGTATAATGAGTATTTTTACTTTTTGTACTCAAGTACATTTTGAATTCCGGACGTTTAATTGTAACAGAGTATTTCTCTATATTGCAATTTTTGATACTTTTAAGTAAAACATTTGAGTACTTTTTCCACCACTGAAGGATGGTAGAGTGTGTTACTTTATAGTTGTTTCATTTATTGATCAATACAAGAAAAGCTCATGAGCTTGTAGAGTGTAGGGTGGGCGTGGCCTATCACCTTGGGGGGTTGGTTTGAATCTGTGGGTGTGGCCAAACACTGGGGGGGGGGGGGGGGGGGGGGGGGGGGGGTTAAAATAATAATCCTATTATGGGACCCCCCAAAATAATCCTATTTGAACTGGAGACCCCCCACAATTGTAATATTGATTGACCTGGTATCCTATAGTTTCTTTGAGGCTCTTCATTGTTCTCTCTACTCTCTATATGTGACTATTTACCTTGTTTGCTGACTAGAGTCACTGATGGGAAAAGTACTCAAATGTTTTATTAAGTAAAATAATCAATGCTGCAATCTAGAAGTACTCTGTTACAAGTAAAAGTCCTGAATTCAAGAATGACTTCAGTAAAAGTACAAAAGTAGTTGCATCAACATTTACTTAAAGTACCCAAAAAAATAGAAGATCTACAAGCTCGTAGCGCGGCACTCGGTGCCGCGCTACGAGCTTGTAGATCTGCTATTTTCAAATAGCCTATATAGTTATAAAAAAGGGGTTATCCTGGAAATACATGATGGGGTCTGACAGACAGACAGACAGACAGACAGACAGACAGACAGACAGACAGACAGACAGACAGACAGACAGACAGACAGACAACTGGACACATAGAGAAACAAAACTTAACTGGTAACTCAATCTCATTGTATTTAAGATATTCAATATACATTCAAACATTTTAATGCCAGATTTCACATCCTGAACCTATTTTAGACTTTATGTTATATTTGTCCGATGGGGGGCAGTTAGCCTAGTGTTGATATTATACAGATGATAATAAAACTTATCATTAATGACCAGAGGTGGGGACTTGGACTCGAGACTCGAGACTCGACTTGACTTGAAGTCCCGATTTTGATGACTTTAGACTTGCTTGACCAAATCAAAAATAGACTTGGACTTGCTTGGGACTTGAATGCCAAAGACTTGAGACTTGACTTGACTTGAACGCTAAAGACTTGAGACTTGACTTGACTCTTGACTTGAAAATTCAAGTCTTTTCAAGTCACTTTCAAGTCACTTTCAAGTCACTTAAGCCAAAAATGTTTAAAAAGTGTGCATCAACTATAATGTTATTAGTCAGAAATCCCGGCCGTCAGTGACACCTAGTGTAGTGTTGCCAAAGCTGCTTATTTACCCTAACCTTTGGACAAAATTTGGTTTGTTTTTGGCTTGTTTTTGGAAGTCGGTTCGCTTGTTTCTCTCCCGATACTTGGCAACACTGGCCCACATGTTGCACGTTACCAGGAAGACAAGACGAGAAAAGCAGTATGCAAGGCAAGACCTATACTTCACATTAACATTACTGCGTGCTAAGTGCAAACTATAACCAGTGGTGGAAAGTAACTAAATTTATTCAAGTACTTTACTTAAGTACAATTTTGACTTATTTTTTACTTTACTGAAGTATTTGCAATTTTCAGTACTTTTACTTCTACATTATTTAGCAGACGCTTTTATCCAAAGCGACTTACAGTAAGTGCATTCAACATAGGTAGGGAACGAAACTACTAATCACCAGAAGTCTTAAGTGCATTTTCTGCAAAAACAAGCAACCAAGAGTATACCTACCTAACTACATATGAGAGGCAGATATTAGCCTACTTTTACTCCACTACAATTATTTGAAAACTTTAGGTACCAATTACTTTGTAGATTTTGGTTATTAATACAAAACATACATTGACCACTTCAGCGCTATATACATTTCCTCTTCTACCCCGGATTTGAACACGGTTTCCAGTGCAAGTGCTGAAATTTCACCATCGTGATAATAGAGCCTAGCTGCCTGCTTGATCAGAGGATACACTGAATTTGTGTCAGATCCTGTGTCTAGGTGAGACATGGCCTTTGACATTATCTAAATGTCTCAATAGAAGGGCAGGGAGACAAAATACAACCACCCTGATTGTATAAGTTATATTGTAGTAACATACTCTACCATACAGATTGTATAAAACTAGAAGTTCGGGCCTAGCGTGACGCGTCGTTCACTTTGCAGTGCCACTTTACAGGCACCTCACAGTGTGAGAGAGAGTTTTGTGCTCTCCTAAATCCACGGCAGGCTTTGAAAGTACCCACTTCAGAAAGAGGTGACGTGCATCACCTCTCCAATGACCAAAACCCACTATGGAAGCCGTCGAACTGGTGCGATCTGACGGCATCCTAGAATTTATAGGTAGGATGTGATGTCATGTGTGATGTCATGCTGTCGTGAGATTACGTCACACTGGCGTGATGTCAGATTACGTCACACTGGCCACATACAACGTACGTACATACTGACAACCGACATGGCGCAGGATTCAAATTGTATATATAAGATAGATTACATTATATTCATTAAAAAGGGCCCTTTTAAACCCTGTCCTCAAGGAGGAAATTAAAAGTACAGTATCTGCGTTCTGTTGGCCTGGAAGAACCCATGTTTTAAAACAAATGCAAATTGTGAAAAATGCTCATGATTTATGTAAATCTTTACATATCTTGAATTAACATTTTGACTTGTTTGGGACTCGAAACAAAAGGTTAGGACTTGTTTGGGACTCGAAACAAAAGGTTAGGACTTGTGTGGGACTCGAACCAAAATGCTAAGGACTTGTGTGGGACTCGAAACAAAAAGCTGAGGACTTGGACTTGACTTGGGACTTGGCTGTGTTGACTTGTACTTGACTCGGGACTTGAGAGCAAAGACTTGAGACTCGACTTGGACTTGCAACATAGGAACTTGGTCCCACCTCTGTTAATGACATTTTGAATTGTCTATTTCCAGATGGATATGTGCTCTATGAGGCTCAACGCTGTGTGTTTAACTCCAGTGAGCTGAAGGACATACAGTACATAGTGTCATATAATTTCTATGGTGATGAGCTGCTCAGATGGGACAGTAGAGTAGATCAGTGGGTTGGATACACTGAGCTTGGTGTGAAGAACGCAGAGCGCCTCAATAAAGATCCTACAGTACTGCGTGTGGTGAGAGCACAGCGAGAGGCATTCTGCAAACGCATCACTGAGATCGTCTACTCCTCTGTTCTGAACAAGAGAGGTGAGCTGATCTCAGAGCAGCACTCAACACTCATCACCTCATAAACTATAACATGAAATCACATGATTCTATTCAGAGATGATTAATGGTGTTAATATTGATCTGATAATGATTATAAAACATTACTTAATCTGCTGACAAACATTTCAGATCCTCTTAAACACTTAAAGGGATAGTTCACCCCAAAAATGACTTATTTTCTACACCCCATGAAGCCTTGAATTCATGGAGATTTTTTAGTTTTTGTCGCATTCCTGAGACAATAATTTGATTGATTAATTTGGAAAGATAATAATGTCTCTGGTAGGAGACTCAAAGGAGACTCTTTGAGTCTCCTATTGGAGAGACCGCCGGTCATCAAATTATTGGCTTAGGAATGCGACAAAAACTAAAAAAATATAGTTCTAGTGCTACAGTCTGCATATTATGGTGGTAGATTGGAAGTGAGTCTGTAGCTCTAACTGCAATGGGGAGTTTGTTCCACCGTTTGGGAGCCAGAAGGGAGAAGAGTCTAGGACGTGAGGAGCGTTGTCCAGGGTGTTTTAGAGAAGATTCTGACAGCTTCCCTGTGTTAGCTGATCTGAGTGAGCGGGAGGGGTTGTAAGCCTGTTGAAGGTTTCTAGATCATTTGGATCTCATTTGGATAATATACAATTATTAATGATAATGACATGTTCAAATGACTGGTATATATTAATAAGTGTAATAATAATGATAATAATAATGATAATAATAATAATAATAATAATAATAATAATAATAATAATAATAATAATAATAATAATAATAATCTTATTCATCCAGTGGAGCCCAAAGTGAGACTGAAGTCAGAGACTCCCCCTCGTCGTGGTGAACACACTCACATGCTGAGGTGCAGCAGCTACGACTTCTATCCTAAAGTGATCCTGGTGACCTGGTGGATAGGTCAAGAACCTTTGGCCTCTGGTCTCTCCTCTACCGCTGAGCTGTCTGATGGAGACTGGTACTACCAGTACCACTCCTACCTGGAGTACACACCCAGGTACACACCTAACAGACACCTATACATAGAAATACACACCTAATAGACACGTATACATACATTCTTTAAGAATAAAAAAAATGGCCCATTAATTGGTAGGCTAATATTAAGTCGCACGCGTGCGCACGCACGCACGCACGCACGCACGCACGCACGCACGCACGCACGCACGCACGCACACACACACACACACACACACACACACACACACACACACACACACACACACACACACACACACACACACACACACACACACACACACACACACACAGAATAACAAGGGTAACAAAGGTCAACGGATCAATGTGTCGAATCCCGGCACGTTTCAGCGTGTAGATCGACTACTACTACTACTGTGTGTGTGTGTGTGTGTGTGTGTGTGTGTGTGTGTGTGTGTGTGTGTGTGTGTGTGTCTGTGTGTGTCTGTGCGTGTGTGTGTGTGTGTTACAGATCAGGAGAGAAGATCACATGCATGGTGGAACATCCCAGCCTGACCGCGCCTATCAAGATGGACTGGGGTCAGTTACTGTAAACTAGTGTAATCTACTGTCTAAATAGCAGATAAACAAGCTCATAGCGTGGCAACGAGTGCCGCACTATGAGCTTGTAGATCTGCTATTTTTTTTAAATCGTGTACATTTGTGCAAATCTTTGAATTTATATATTTTAAAGCGAACATTTGTAACTGTCAAATGTCTCAACATATGTCTTAATTTATCTGAAAAAAAACCTATTTGTTGCTATATCAGTCGTGTTCAAACTTTTTCTTGTCAAGGACCCCCCCAAAAAAAAAATATATATATATAAAATATATTCAAATATTTGCACAAATATTCAAGTGTCGCGCTATGAGCTTATTGATTTGATAAAAGCAGATTAAAGACCAGCTAGATTTGATAAAAGCAGATCAAAGAGTCATCATGGTTTCATCAATGTGAAAACAAGACCGTTTTATAAGACAGAACAAGCGCTGATGTTCTTTTTTACAAACTGCCTCACAGTTCTGAGTTTATGACTCTGTCCCAAGATACTTTCTGCACATTCCACAGCCTGGTTTATAATCATCATAATAAAAGGTTGATTCATGTCTTCTAAAATCTATCATCATATCCTTTGTTTTGGATGTATTTAGCTCTAAGAAGGACATGTCACATCAGGTGACAAACTCCTCAAGGACTGGACCAATAGGGTTGGACTCATTATTACTGAACAGACTCACAATGACTGTGTCGTCTGTTTATTGTTTATTGTATTTGGTTGTTGTAGCTTATTGTCAGATGACTCCATGTCTGAGTCAGTGAAGAACAAGTTGTTTTAATCTACTGTAATAATATGATATGATATGATATGATATGATATGAGATATAATATTTGTATTGTCAGATTTCTCCATGCCAGAGTCAGTGAAGAACAAGGTGGCCATGGGAGCATCAGGTCTGGTTCTGGGTCTGGTCTTGTTCCTGTCTGGATTCATCTACTTCCAGTGGAAGAAACGAGGTGATTAGCATGTTTAATTAACATGTTTAATTAACATGTTTCATTAATTAATCTACTACCAGTGGAAGAAATGAGGTCAGATCAACAGAGGATCACATGACATATGGAACCCTCAGAGAAATGCAAACAAACAAACATGTAAAGCCACAACCTAAACTGGTTTATATTGGTATTGAACCTTAACCGGTTTAGACCAGTTTAGACGACCTAGTTAGAGGTCAAAGTGTGTTCTATGTTGTCACATTTAGATTTAATACATCAGTGTTACATTTAGTCCTAAATATGAGTCAAATGTTCACATTAGTTCTGATGACTGAATGTTGTGTGTACATTTATGCATTTTATGGAGAAATACACACAATACAGTACATCAAATGCATTTGTTTGTGTGTTTTAACTGTCTCTCTTCTTCTTCTATCAGGTCGTATTCTGGTGCCGACAACCAATGATGATCTTTAGACTCCTCCCACACACCCAGGTTCACATCCTCTTTCTTTTTACTGAACTTTTATTATTTTTGTTTATGTATAAAAGTGTATAAAACTACAAAAAAATACACAAAACAACATGCTTGTGTAGAAGTGAAACAACTAGCCTGGTGAACCATGCCGGTCGTGTGAATTCACATTATCATGTGTCTTCTGCTTAATTTATTATAATAATGAATCTAATTGTGATTATTAGATTATTTAATAATCAAATGATTTGTTGTATCACTGATGACAATGTGATCAGATGGGGGGGGGGGTCCTCTTGGTTGAAATAAACATTTCAATGATCTGTACCCAATGATTTAGTACAGTTAAAACACTGATCATTCCATCACTATCAGGATCAAAGACAGAACCTTGTGGTCCAAAGGAGAGTGTTCTACCAACTGAGCTGCCTTTCCTACTAAGATACACTATTGACAAAGTATTGGTCAAATGTTGAATGGACTGAGTTGTTTCTACTTTGATGGTTACTGTAGTTGCAGGGAGGGTGCTGGGAGGTTAGGTTTTCAAGTAGTTTATTAATTGTTCATGATCTATTATCCATTTATAGTTTTAAATAATTAAACCATTAACAAACATTTAACAAGTTATTAATGACACATTAATAATCATTTGGGAATGATTATGTACTATTATAAGGGAAGGTTATTCTGTTAACATGTTCACACAGTTAATACATTCTGATTCTTATTGTTTTTTTGTCTTTTCACAGAACACCTGGGTGTGTTTTCAGAGAAGCAGAGAGTCATTGCTGCTCCCTAGTGGAGAGAGGAGGAAATATCTGTGTGTCCATTCAGCTTTTAAATACTCATAGCAGCAGCACAATGATGACATCATCAACCTTTTTCACTAATGTGTCCTTTAAACAATTCAAAGTGCTAAATGGCTAGCGAAGGCTAACGATAATTACTGTCTTTTCCCAGTGTTACGCAAAGGTTGACATGGTTTTGAGGTGATTTTATGGTTAGGTTTATAGACATAGTTTATGTGAGGTTAAAGGTCAGGGTTTAGGGTTAAGGTTAGGTTTATAGACATAGTTTATGTGAGGTTAAAGGTCAGGGTTTAGGGTTAAGGTTAGGTTTATAGACATAGTTTATGTGAGGTTAAAGGTCAGGGTTTAGGCGCCACCTGGGCGACACACCAAAGGAAGAGGGAGTCCCAATTAGTGTGGGCGGTTCATCAAATTACTTTGTATAGTTTCTTTCGTCAGAAAACACAAACATAATATTTCAGTTCTACACTATATTGAAACATTAAATAAATGATCACACACACAATCAGAGTTCTTCATAACATATATAATATTAATATCCATCTGAATGGAAGCCAGTCAACCATGTTTGTGAAAAAGGTTTTATTGTTTTATAATTGACCATAAGTCATTTATTATTATGTAATCATTTATAATGTGTGATAATTAATGTGTTACGATCATCATGACATCACTATTTCCCTGTGATGGGTGGACCTGATCCTCTAGGGTGGTCTGAGGTGATGGGTGGACCTGGTCCTCTAGGGTGGTCTGAGGTGATGTGTGGACCTGGTCCTCTAGGGTGGTCTGAGGTGATGGGTGGACCTAAACCCTCTAGGGTGGTCTGAGGTGATGGGTGGACCTGGTCCTCTAGGGTGGTCTGAGGTGATGGGTGGACCTAAACCCTCTAGGGTGGTCTGAGGTGATGGGTGGACCTGGTAGATTTTGGCTTTAATTTGCTTGG
>NC_139941.1:60687789-60785289 GCF_963454915.1 Gymnoscopelus microlampas
TCAAACTTTCTGCAAATCCCCTATGCGCATTGCAAGCTTGACAAAGGTCTCACAAGATCCTGCACTCAATTCCTGTTGCTGTCAAATCTGGATAGTAAAACTTGTGTCAGGTATGTTTATACAAATGCAATTCGAAATGTGAGTTCGCTACCCACGAGCATTGCGAGCAGTGATGGAAAGTAACCAGGCATGCACCACGCGTTGCAACCCCTTTTTTTTGACACACTCAACAAAGTTTACAAAGGCTCCCGACTGCCGGGTGTCACACCAGCATGAATTAACATAGGAATGAGCCTAGATGCATATCAATACCATTGTGTGACCTGTTAGTTCAGCCTGTGATCTGAGTCCTGAAAGATAATATCCAATGGAAGTGATTAGTTTTACAATTCTCCCTCCGCTATATAGCTCCGAGATGAGGTTCCACGCAGCACGGTGCCGTTTGAGCGGGACATTTTCGAATATTTTCCACTATGCATGATTCTTACTCTTTTCCGCACATCGTATCCAAAAAGTAAAGGTTTTCTGCACTGCTCTCATATGTTTTAACTTCTAGCGGATAAGAAAAATCTAACTGACGGGTCGAAACAAGTATTTAAATCGCTTAAAATGTCAGCCTGTGGCCAGTCAACCCCCGTCCGCATGCGCAGTACTGCTCCCGTAAGATTGGACTGGGAATACATGGCCACAGGCTGACATTTTAAGCGATTTAAACACTTATTTCAATCCGTCAGTTAGATTTTTCTTTGCCGCTAGAAGTTAAAACATCTGAGAGCAGTGCGGAAAACCTTTACTTTTTGGATACGATGTGCGAAAAATATTCTAAATGTCCTGCTCAAACGGCACAGAGCTGCGCAAACCTCATTTCGGAGCGGTAGCGGAGGGAGAGGTTCCAAATGGGGCTAGTCAGTACAGAGTGAGACAGGTGCACCGTGACGGGAGCAGAAAGACAGCTGTGTGTCTCATGCTGTGTGTCTCTCTCTGTTCATTGACGTTAGTTACGCTACTATAGTAACTCAACACCGGCACTGTACGTGTTGTTGCAGCCGAATGTATACTTTGTTGTAAGACGGTGTCGTGCACCGAAAATAGCAGATCTACAAGCTCACAACGCGTCGCGGACGCAAGGCATTGTGAGCTTGTAGATCTGCTATTTTCGATACGTGACCCACTGTACGCCGAAGTATAAATGGAGCTTGTATGTTGGCCTACAACTGGCTGCAGTCATAAATCAGCATTACGATTCAAACAGACTGTAACATCCAAATCGTTGGTTCTTCAATTGTTTTTCACACACTTCTAGTTCTACTATAAGCTGACATGTTAACTCTTTAGTAATAACCATGTAGCTTCTAAGTAACTTGAATAGTTTAAACTGGCAAAGACATAATACATCCTATATTAAAACAGACGGTGGAGGACACGCGATACGACATTACTTTATTATCAGCTGTCACTGAAATTAGATACACAGGCTTAACATCCGGACTTGCGAAGCACACCGTTACTCCGATCCGCACCAAACTTGGCATAAACAATGTTCAGAGGTCCATTATGACAATAGTCACACCCAAAAAACAAAATTCCACACACAGGAGCACTACATATGTTTTACCCTTCAAATGGCCATAACTTGGTGACCATTGCTCTGCTCAGCGGTCAGAAAGTCTAGTAAATAGCTACAATGACCTGCTCATTACTGAGTAATACACTGCAGGATTAAACATAGATTGTATGAGACCAAGACACTTGGTAATGTCTGTATAATTAATGACATACAAGGTTTACCTTTACCATGATTTCCTTCTGTTTACATGACCATAACGTTCATCGCTTTCACTTTCCTTTCATCTCCCATTCCAGGCTTGCTATAACAGAGAGAAAGACAGAGGTACTTGTTAATCTGCCAGCACTAATGTCTCAGTTTATTCAACAACATTGTTCTGTTTTCTTAGGCCTACGGCATTCTTCCAGTTCTTGCATAGACATGGGAGCTTCAGTAAGTGTACCTGTACCCCAGGGCGTTTACACCATGTACCACGGCACCACAGTCGCCGGCGCACGCAGCATCATCGCCGATGGCTTTCGGCAGTCGTCAGACGGCATGCTGGGACGTGGAGTCTATGTCAGCCGTGATCAGGACAAGGCTGCACGATACCCACTAAATGCTGGTGCCAATGATCGTGTGGTTCTTACGCTGCGTGTGCACGTTGGCCGCGTCAAACGCATCGACAAAGACAACCACCCCTTGCAGAAAAGATGGCACCAACATGGGTACAACTCAGCCTGGGTGCCCCCCAACTGTGGCATGCAGTGTGTACCAAAAGGCTTTGAGGAGGACTGTGTGTATAACCCCAGGCGAGTGGAGGTCATAGGCATTGCTCTGGCACCCAACACCACCATACAGACAGAGCTCCAAACACTGATGGCAAATAGTCCCAGAAGACCATGGAGATGACCAGCCTGAAAGGGAAGAGCTCAACAACAAGGTGGAAGATCTGTAACTGTCATACCGTGAGCATGGTTCTTCTGTATCATGTCAATAACACTGCCTATACTAGATTTTATTCCAGACAGGATGAATCACATCTTTTCTTCTATGAAAAATATTCAGAACAGATACGCAAATAGAACAGAACATATGCTACACAGGAATAAGGATATGAGGAATAAGGATGAGCTTGAATGTGAAAAATGGGTTTTTGATCACACTACACATGAAAAAGGGTCAGACTCACAAGTCAGTATCTCCGTCTTCTGCTATTTTCCTGTCTCGCCCTTTATTGCTTTGTCTCCATCCCTCTCCGATTACAACAGTTACTTGCTGAACTCAGGGAATTCAATAACTTATCTATAGTGTTTCTGAAGTGGTGCATTACTGATAATCAGCGAAAATAATATGTCTGTTAGAATTAGTCTATTCTATGGTTTCATGTTTGTATTATCTCTGATAATAGCTGTTCAGTGATGTGCAGTGATCAATCAAATCAGATCCCTTTAGATGAACCGTAAGTGCTTTTATTGAGCTTCGGCTGTGGACATGTTATTTTATGGCAATGTTTGATTGTATTAACAGTGAAAAGAAAAAGAAACACCTTCCCTTCTCACGTACCGTACTGCAAATAAACAATCAACTGCTGTCATAACAATATTGGATTTCATGTTTATCATTTAGCAGTCCCGTAGTTTATGTGGTCCCATGAACTCCACTGTTCTATAAACCAACTCTAACTTGGTTACTTCCCTTCATTCCTGTAAACACCTGACATGATTCTCACATTTGATGAATGATTAAGACAAATTATTTCATGATGTTTTAAATTCATGTTGCAGCATGCTGAGTATTAAAACAAATATCAATGCATTAATAACTGATTTCTAAGTATGTATTGTATATGGACACAGTTGATGGCTGGCTGGGTAACTCTTTGCCACTTTGGAGAGTGAACAAATGTAAGCAAATAGCCCCTTGGGGGCTATGGATCCATTTGGTAACATTTGTACACTATGAGTTAAATGAACACTGAAGAGTGTACTATATTGTACCATACAGTAGAGCAGTGGCTCTCAACCTTTAAAGGCGGCGAACCCCCAAAATAATCATATTCGAACTGGGGACTCCCCACCCTGATAAGCACGTGGAATTGTAGGCATTGCATTTAGGTTGACTCGGTTCCACAGATAAATATTGTGAAAATAGCAGATCTACAAGATCGGGTATTTTCAGAATGTTTGCCTATTCCTTACGTAATATATGACAATTTGGCCAATTTGGTATTGAAAAGGTCTTAAAAGTCATTCAGTTGTCACTTTAGAAACGTGCAGATACCCTGAATACACTTATACTGTATGTTGGTTTGTTTACTGTTGAGAGAGAAAACAATGCTGTACATTAAGCCAATCATCTGGGGACCCCCCAAAATAATTTGGCGACCCCCAGTTTGGGAACCACTGCAGTAGACAATACATTTTACGGTGATGGATACAGATGAGAGCTGGGTGTTTCACGTTGTGTTGGGTCTGTACAGTGGCTGAGCTTCAGGACGAAGTAAGCAGAGAATGAAACTCCAGCAGTCTTTGGTCTTTCTTCATTTTGGCGTGTTCCAAAAGAGTCTACAGGACAAAAGACAGTTAATAATACTGTAAAGTTAACACGTACTATAATACAAACACCATTGGTCTTTTTCAAGTCATAATGGACTCTTGTCAAATTCCTCATATTATGTGAACAGAACACAAGCCTACTTCTTCCACCACTGACTGATTATGAGGTGGCTGGAGAAAGATGGGACAATTCAGAATCAGAAGGTCAAGCAATGGCGTCAAGTGGGTATGGCAAGGTATGGCAGGTGCCAAAAAAAAAATATTTATATATTAAAAAAAGAAAAAATCATGAATAGTGGCCTAATCTAATGCAGGTGTAAGACCATTGTGTTATAGGCATAATGCGTAGCTTTCTATGCATTTTGGGGTTTTGACCCCGAAATATTATTCGGCCGAGGCCAGGATAGGCGTCCCTTATTTTAATCTCTGGGAGTTGGCAACCCTAACCTGGCCATACCTTAGCTTTTGCTGAACTGACACCACTGAGGCCAAGTAGCTACTCAGATGTTTTAATATACCATAATGTAGAAATACTATAGAATAGGCACATTAAAAGGGTTCTCAACCTTTTTTGACCAATGAACCCTGTCTGTCTCAAAGGTGTAACTGAAGTACCCCCTATGATAAAAATAACATCGCCGACGTCGGCAGCTGTAAGTGTTGGAAAGCATCTGTTGCCAAAAATCAGCTGTTGAATCAGTGGCATCAGTTCAGCAAAAGCTAAGGTATGGCAAGGTTAGGGTTGCCAACTCCCAGAGATTAAAATAAGGGACACCTATCCTATGCATTATACCTATAACACAATACAAACACAATGGTCTTACACCTGCATTAGGCTATTCATAATGATACCCCTGTGTTGAATGGGCGGTGGGTACACTGTCGTGTCGGGTCGCAAGTTAGGGAAGCATTGAAAGTCAACCAAACATGCTTGTCGGCTTTCAACCATCGGATAGCAGCAGGCTTGTTGTTGAAAAAGACATCAAGCCATAGGCTATTTTTAGCACCGTAATAGCCGTTTGTCGGTGTCGGCTATAAAAAGGTGCATTCAGCAACTTTTTCCAACCGACTGATCTCCAGACTTCATTCGACTGCCAGTCTGTAGTAATATATAGTAGTCTGTTTGGTGGAGAGCTACCTTTACACAGAGCATATACTGCAGGGAAGAGGGGGCAGAATTCTTTCAACGAGTCCCCCCTTGACATACTGTAGGAGGAAGGGGAGGCAAATCTGAATGGCTTGTGGAATCACATGTTCTCTGACCTAGGCAGCCCACAAGAAACTGGCTTGTCTTTGGTTCATGGTTTGTGTTAAGAGGCACATTAGAGACACAAATGTATGTGCACAAGCACTGAAAACGTGATTTTCTTTTTCTATAATATATAGAAAGTGAAGTGCCAGTGTACTCACATCCACCAGCTCCTGGTCATCTTTGGCATGGAGGTGTCTGAGGAGGTACCACCTGGCCACCTGGCCTACTGACCCGGGGCAGTCCTGGGACGACACCCTGTACACCAGCCGCTCCAGCAGACGCCTGGTTTCCCTGGAGACAGACCCACACCCACAGGCCGATGAGACTATAGTGCAGCGTTGTGTCAAACTCGCGGCCCGCTGGCGTTTTGCGGCCCACAGGCATTTTGTGGCCCGCGGAGCGGTCCAGTGCGGCACAGTATGAAGGGTTAAATGTTCCTCGAGTGAGGGATATACTGGCTCTTCTTATATATCAAATAAAAAGAGCTTGTCTATTAAAGTCGTTTAATGGACTCAGTTATCAACATCACTTAGTTGCAAAAGTCACTTGCCAATGTAATCTCTCTCTCTCTCTCTCTCTCTCTCTCTCTCTCTCTCTCTCTCTCTCTCTCTCTCTCTCTCTCTCTCTCTCTCTCTCTCTCTCTCTCTCTCTCTCTCTCTCTCTCTCTCTCTCTCTCTCTCTCTCTCTCTCTCTCTCTCTCTCTCTCTCTCTCTCTCTCTCTCTCTCTCTCTCTCTCTCTCTCTCTCTCTCTCTCGCACACACTTTGAGCTTTTTATGTTGCTTTTCTTCCATTCTATTTTATGAAGCATTGAGTGTCATTATTGTGGTCCATTGATATTTTGGGAATATTCTATTATTGTTCATGTGATCACTTGCTGAACGTAGGTTTGCTTAAAAAAGCTTGAGCACCCTTTTTTTTGTGTCAGTTCTGCATTTGTTTTACAAAGTTTTACTGTTCTACTTTTAAATGTTTTTTTTTTTTTCATCTCTCATACCATATTTCTTGTAGTTTACAACTGTATTACCAATAATTAAAGTCCATAAGGAGCTATTCTCCTTACTAATGAACACAAATTGCAAAGCGATATCATAGTTATCGCTGAGTGAGACTGAGACAACAGGCTGAAAAACAAAGCCAGTGACAGCTGTGTAAGTGTACGAGTGTGCGCATACGCGTCGGTGCAACTGCGTTTTTAACTTTGTCAAGCAAGCCATGACAAAATAAAGCCTTTTTAAACACTTGGATGTCAGCCTACTACAAAAGGGAAGGAACATCAATGTTTTGAACTACAATTGAACCCTCTCCAAAGAGCATACGTTTCAGTTCACGATAATTACAGACCCTTACTCCTCTCTTAATTCAACAGTATAGTAAAGTGTTTACAATTTCCAACATTTCCAATTTCCTGATGTTAAATAAAGCCCTACACTAGAGCTATGTGCTCTAGTGGGGTTGGGCTCTCGAGTGCTTACCTAGCGGCCATCTTGGTGGTGAACTGCAGCAGAGCCTGGAAGAGGGCCACCACAGGGGAGTGTTCCAGCTTCAGCACCTCAGTAGTGGCCTCAAGAACCAAGTCCTTCCAGTCATTACCAGGAAGACCAGCCTGACAACAAGTCATAAACACACAGATGGGAATTGTTGTTGTTGTTTATACTGTCCAGGACGTCGTTTCACCAACGACTTCCAAATCCCTTCACGTCTGACTCAGAAATTGGATACATTGCACATTGTATACATTTTAACTAGTTTTGTATTTCTGTTATTATCTACTGTTTGTTTGTTTTAATGTTGTATGTCAGGGACTGAGGATGTAAATTAGCAGTCTCTCTAAATCCTATATGTTTCCACTGCCTCCTAACTGTACTGGAATGCATTGTTCATATGCTGTTGCTCTCTAATAAATAAAGCAAGTTTCATGCCAATCTGCCCATAACATTGAGTGGCACTAGCAGAAAAGCCATGGGTCACCTAAATAAAATTTAAAAAAGCTACAGTAAATGACACAGAATAAAATGAAATTGAGATTGAGTGCCACACTGGATGATACCTATCCTTTCCTATTTTATTCCTATTATAACGCCTCATTTCATAATTGAAACCTATTTTATTTGAATTATTATCTACAATGTTGAAGAAGACTACAATGCAGCTACAATACCAGCAGTGTTGTATATGTATATGTATATGTATATGTATATGACAATCAACACTCTTGAACCTGTCACTGCCAGCAGTTCTAAGAATCTCAATCTGTGCTTCACGTTATTGTCATTATCAAAAGTTTACAGGTGTAAATAAAATATCAAAGTATGGGTAGCAACTGGGGCTCTCCCATGTGACATCCACTATGTTTCACAGTACAAGTGAGCTTCTAGATCGGCCCTTTTCACAATGTTCGCCTCTTTCTTACGGAATATTTGACAATTTGGTATTAAAAAAAATCTTAAAAGTCATTAAATTGCAATTTCAGAAATGTGCTAGATACCTTGTATACACTTATACTGTCCGTTGGTTTGTTTACTAGAAAACAATGTTGCACATTAAGCCAATAATCTGGGGGACCACCCAAAACTATTTGGGGACCCCCAGTTTGAGGAACCACTGTCATAGCAGAGACAGAAGACTCACCATGCAGGGCCTCAGGGCCAGCAGAGCCAGTCTGAGCAGGCTGGATATCTGGCTGGTGTGCTCGCCCAGCTGAGAGGCCAGCTGCAGGCTCTGTCTGTAAGCCATCACAGCCTGGAACAGAAGTCCCTGGTTACGATACACCTCCGCCAGCCACTAGGGGGAGAGCAACAAGAGAGCAGAGGATGGGAGGACAGAATGGCACAGTTACAAAAAGGACACAAGAGGTTGAGAGGATACACAGTTTGCTTCATACTCTGTGGCACGACGTTAGGGCTGAAACTAGCGATAATTTGCTTAGCGATGATTCTATCGATTACTTTTTTGATTAATCGAATAATCAAGAAGCATGTTTTCCATAATTGTTGGTATTTGTGATATGTCGACACATAATATAAATATATATTCCGGTTTTGTCCTCCAGACCTGTAATCAGTAGCCTAGAAACACGACCCAACATGTTTTGTATAATGGAATACTATGACAGAATTCATACCTTTCAGATGAAATGCCTGTGGGAGATGACAATACAACTCCTAGTTGTCCTAGGATCAGGTGAAGGAGCATCCAACACGCCACCCCGTGGCTGAATGGCCACACTACACATTGAAATAAGATACAATACATCTAGGGGGCGCGGCTGAGAATCTGGGGGTGTGGCCGATAAAGGTACCCGTGGGTACAAGCAGCAAGTACTTTTGAAAATGGCGACGAAACCAACTTGAGACCACTGTACATGCCACGTAATATTGTTGTACAGCGACATTCGACCAAACCCCGCCCTGCCGCCCTGCGATTGGCTGAATACAAAAATGAGAAAACAAGGACTCCGCCCCCAGAGGGGACGGTGGGGGCATTTACAGTCTAATACAGACCAAAACCCTGAGATTGCATCTGGTTTCGTGGCGTGTCTCACAAGGCGTTAGACTGCCGACCCTGAGGCTCGAGATCGTATCCCGCTGAGGGCACTCTTTTTCAGACAACCGCAGACAACTTTTTTTTGGCTAATAAAGTATAGTTTGGAACATGACGGAGGCGCGCCGACTCAGCAGACCTTGAGGCTGAGGAGTCGTGCCCGAGCGCCTCCAGGCGCGAGTGCCCGTGACAGAATAGTAAATGATGTTGTGGGGACTGCGTTTGCCCCAAATGTCACTCGAAGTGACCACTGGCCAATCACAGCGCGACTTTTCCGGGTCTGGGGCGGGTCTTGGCAGAATGTCGGTGCATATCACTACTGCCAGGCTCCGAGCACTAGGTTAAGGAGCGTTAACCACTTACATGCCAGGCTCCTATCTGTGTGGGGTTAGCCATGACAGTGCTGCTGAGCTGTTCCAGTACGGCCTCTGGTAGTGCAGTGCCGCCTTCAACCAGGAGGAGGCGCTGACACTGCACCTGTCTGAGCAGCAACATGACTGCTGGATGTTCTGGAGACACGCTCAGCACCTATAGGAGAAGAGGAGGAGGATGGGATGAGGAGAGGATGAGACTAGAGCCTAATTTTAATACTTGCTCACAACACAACACATCGCAACGCGATGCATTGTGAGCTTGTTGATCTGCGATTTTCCTCTAACGTTTCCTCATAATACAGATAGATGCTGGGGTTTAAGTGGTTAGATGCGAGTCCGGAGAAATCGAGCAGGTTGGACTGATGGCCACATTCCAATACTTAAATGTATTCCTGCTTGCCTCCTCTGTCCTGGATGCTGTATTTCTGTCTTATATCGTTACTGTCGGGCAGAAAGCTCTTATCTCCTAATTCTAACCTTTTGTGTTTTTTCGTAAATTAACACCCCTACTTGATCATATTACAGCGTCACACAAAAGCATCAGATGTAGCCGGATCTGTGGATCTCTTGTGAGTGCCAATGTCAGACTGAAGCTCCCCGCAACTTCAGTCTAATAATCAGGCTAGCAAAATGCTACTTAGGCCATTTTTTTTTTAATCATGAAAAGTAACAGTTTTGGACATGTTTCCACCCGACAGAGACGATTTATGCTTATGCATTGAGCTGTATATGACATACATTCTCCCACACCCACGCACAACAAACAGCATGTGTAAATGTAAGTATGAAGACCAAACCATTATTTAATTTGTTACTTCAGTAGCTTTTATCACTGTTATTCAGACTGTATTGTGTGTATTGTGTGTGTGTGGGGATTATTTTCTAACCATGATTTTAAAGAATTAAAAAAAAAAATCGCGGGTCGCGGGGCGGGTTGAGCCATAGATTTATATATGGGTTCGCGGGGCAGGTTGAGGCAGGTTGGGTTCAGTCGCGGGGCGGGGCGGGTCATGAAAAAACCCGACCCGCTCATCACTAACGCATACAGATCACTATATTGTGTATTTAGTGATTACATTTTACTAACAGTATATCATATCACACACCTTGGACACCTTAAACTGGGCAAGTTTTATTTAATAGTTATTTGTTGAATTAGCAGAAGTATAGTCAGTTAATTAAGTTTCTGACAACAAAACACGACCCACCTTTCTCAGAGACCACTGCCATCAGGGTCTGCTCCAGTCCTTTTCTGCGAGGGGCGGAGCCAGAGAGGAAACCGCAAGCGTTCTCCGTGTGACAGGCAGCCATTAAGCCCGCCCACGCTGCAGGGTCATCTGATAGGAGACAGAGAGGAGAGACTGAATCCCTGCTTTATAAAAGCTTTGACACACTCAGTCGAGATGGATTTCCAAGTAACCAGTCTTAGACCCTCTCGATTCACCCGTTTCCTAGGCTGTGTGGGCATCACTTCCTGTCGATTTGATCCAATGAAACTGGTCAGATGACCAATGATATCCAATGAAATCGACAGGAAGTGATGGCCACACAGCCTAGGAAACAGGTGAATACGTAGTAAAACAGTTGGTACTGTACTTGTTGCGCTCTTCTTTTCCCCTCTACAGAAATTCTCTTGGCCAAAAATAGCAGATCGACAATCTCACAATGTGAATGTTCCCCCAGAATAGGCATGCCAGGGCTCAAGTGGTCAATCAGGGCAAAGATGTGGTTAAACAAGCTCCTTTGTGTAGCAAAGCAGCGAGCCTTGATTAAAACAAAAATATATATATATATATATGTCAGTGATACCATCCTCTAGTCTAGAGCAGCTCCAGTTTGCTAAATTGCCATTTGTGCATAATGTTAGAACGTGACGATTTTGCAGGCTTATGCAAAGGCTAAAATAATTAAGATAGCATGTTATGTAGACAGATGCCAGATTCATTTGTAGACCTGGAATCCTATAATTGTATAGTTTCAATTTACAGATTATTGCTTTTTTGATATTATACTGTTTAGACTGATTATGGTTCTTGGTTTACCTATGATCCTAGATTACTATTTCTATGCATTTGATGTATTAGCTTGTGTTTACCTTGCTTACTGTAAATCGCTCTGGATTCTGGATGATTGCTCTTTTAACACCATCGACGCGTTTTCGAGTCAAATGCTACTTAACCCACCCACGGCATCGACGCGCTGATCTGTGTATCTTTCACCATCAGTTTCTCTTTTTGTTCACTTGACACTCACCCGGATCCGGATTCATGACACAGATTCCGTTTCCGGTTCTCTAGAAGCTTGAAAGTGTCATTTTGGGCCAGAATAGGGAAAAACACGTTTTTTCACACGGTATAAAAAACGAACGGAGAGCTCCAGTTCTATTTTCTTTAGTCTGGATGACGAACAGTTAGCGTCGTCGTGTATACCAACGATCTGAAGCCCGATCGGCGAGCGCGCCATATCCGGATATGACGTTTGGACTGTTTGAGCCTGTTTGGGGGGGGGTCGAGCGAGTGAGCGAGTGATCGAGAGGTTGATTTGCTGCTCTCTGCTGGTCGATCTGTCGTGTGTGTTTAAAACCGCAGCCAGACAAACGATTTGAATGTAAATAACAAAATCACAAAACAAAAAAACACGAAAATCGCTGGCACTGGGGGAGTACTTTATGAAAATACTCTGGATGATTAAGAGCGTCTGCTAGATGCCTAAATAGTAAATGGATGTAAACTGTGTGTGTGTGGTTACCGGGACACAGCAGCACAGCTCTCTGCATGGTCTTCAGTGCATTCCTGTGCTTGTCTTCTCCAGAGTGTCTCCCATTGGCCAGCTGGTTTACTCCACTGTACAACAACGCCCTCTGCAGGTGCACAAATGTCACATCAGTTGCCTAACATTGCAGTGGAGATACAGTATAATCCATGGGATGTATTATAATGCCTGGGACAGTGAGAGATAGACAACAGATTAACAATCCAAATATATATATATGCAGATTTAACTTAAATAAATATCAAGCAAAATAACTCTTGCTGATGCTTTGTCAGAACATAGACTATTTCGTAGGACTCAGAGAGTCATAACTGGAGAAGAATAAAGCCAGATTATTGTAATAATAAGACAGATGTTTACCTTTCCTAGGGTCATACTGGACAGACAGGCCACATGGCCGGCCATCGCTCCACCCTGGAACACACAGCAGGTATAATGCGTTTCACATCAGAGACATAAGTGAATTTTGCCTTGTCGTTTGACAGTGGGATTTGAGCAAATTTGTTATTAAAGTAGGATTTTCAATTTGTGATAATATGCGAAATACATAAAATGTATATACACATCATAATGTACGTGAAAGATGTTGAATATCTTGGGTGTGTGTGTGTGTGTGTGTGTGTGTGTGTGTGTGTGTGTGTGTGTGTGTGTGTGTGTGTGTGTGTGTGTGTGTGTGTGTGTGTGTGTGTGTGTGTGTGTGTGTGTGTGTGTGTGTGTGTCTGTCTGTTTACATTGGCTTTCTTGGGGCAGTACTTTGGGACCAGCCTGGACAAGAAGGCCCATAGAGATGGGTTGCCAGGATTGCTGTAAAGAGAGCAAAGTAGCAAAAAAAAGAAAAAGAAAACTTATAACACTGCAGACTTACACAGACTTGTATGCAGACTTTGCATAGATTTCCTGTTGATTAGAATTGAAATAAATCATGTACTCACATTCCTGTAAACTTTCAAGAGGCTTTACAATCTAGCAAGCTCAATCATTCGTACATCTGTTATAGTAGCCTCAAAGTAAAGAGTGCAACAGGGATGAGTAACTCCCACGACCAATGGATTTTTTGTACTGAGGTTTGAATTAATTGGGTAAATACTCTTTACATTTTTTCATGAACACGCACAATTAATTAAATACTGTACGTCTCACCCAAAAGTCATGGGTAAGACATTACAGGTATAATTCATGTCATAGGAAAAAACTTCATGTTGACCACAGACATTTCAGCATAAGTTGAATCCTCTGGGAGAAAAAAAATGGATATCTGGTGATAAAATCCACTTCAAACTTAATTTCAGGCTCTATACAAACTGTTACACTATTGCAACTCACGCTGCATCTACACCAGACTTTTCAAAGCGAGCGTATGCGTGGCGCGTACAGTATGATACCGGCTACACCAGGCGTGTGGTTACGCGAGTTACCGCATACGCGAGCTTTAAAATAGGACTGGATCTCACCGCCGATCTACACCAGAGAATTTTCGCACACATGCGCATATACGCACACACGCACTTTTAGATCCAGTCCCATTTTAAAGCTTGCGTATGTGGAACTCGCGTAACCGCGCGCCTGGTGTAGCCGGCATCATTGATATCAATTGGATCTAAACAAACGCGCTGCACGGGCCACGCATACTGTAGATGCAGCATCAAAGTGCGTGTGTGGGTATATGCACGTCGTGTGTCCGAAAATTCTCTGGTGTAGATGGGCCGTTAGGAAGAGCCAGGTCTTATGCACACCTGATCAGCTCAGAGGCGGGTGCGTAGGCAGGGATCAGACGTATAGAATACAATTAAATAAGCTGCACACCATCTGCACTTGCACAATAAAGGACAACAGTATTGTAATCTATTATATCAACTGTACATCGCCTAAACTATTAGCGCAGAGTCCAACTAAATCAGCTAAACAAGTGTACCTGTGTACGGCTCTGGCTGCCTCTCTCTGCACAGCGCTGTAGTTCCCCTGTAGGGCCAGCAGGGCGCAGGTGAGCAGACATCGCTGAGACACAGCGTCCCCGGTGGCCGTTCCCAGTTTCAGCAGCTCCGTCAGAGCAGCGGTGGCCAGCGTAGCGTCACGGTGGACCAAACCGAGGGCGCACAGGCACAGCAGAGACTCTGGGATAGGCTCCTTTAACATGGAGCTGTAAGGACAGGAACGCAGGAACATAAAACCCCATGTGCAGCACATATAAAAGCATTTTCATTCCAACATATATAAACTAGAGATCGGATTGGGGTGTGAACTGCCGACATTGGTCCAAGTATGTAGGTATGTACAGTATATATATATATATTTATATATATTTGTTTTTGTCTACTCTGTATACATGTAACAACTGTGACATGTATTTATGTTGGGACCCCCTCCAAAACAAGACGGTACATGATCTCAAGGGGTTTATCCCAAGCCCCCAGAACCACGGTAGAACAGTGAAGCTGCCTTCACCTGGTGGTCAAATCTGGGATAGAAACACTTCCGCATTCAAAATGCTACTGCGCGTGCGTCTACCGTTCAAACCTACTAATGTCCCTTCAGAGACTCCGTAGAAACCCTGGTGCGCCTGCTCAGAACCAATATCGAACCAATATTTCTTACTTCCGGGTGCTTCAAAACGCCACTGAGCAATTTCATAGAAATGAATAGCTGGGGAATCCGCCCTCTAGATATATTATAACTCTATGGTTTATCCTAATAAAGAAACTTGAACACACATTCACAGTACCACACGGCCTCTCTACGCACTCAGCTATTGGCCCCCTAAACAGGTAAAGTCCACCATTTTGACAGAGACAGTGGAGGCTAAGCCTCAGTGAACTGACCATTTGAAGAGCAGGGTTTTAGCGGCGTCCAGGTTGCCCTGCCTGTGTTGCAGCAGGGCCAGTGCGGTCAAGATGTACGCCTTCTCCTTCTCGTTGGACGCCACCGCCAGGGCACGCTCGTACGCTGCGGGAACGCACACAGAAATGTGAGTAACGCTTATACATGTGACCGGTTACAGTGGTTTGAGACACGACGGGGCCATGGTAATCTCTCAGGTTTTAACATATTATGAAAGACAAGTACAGAATGTGACCTGAATGTTCAACCCCCAAAATACACACAGAAACTCTCTACAAACAAGCTATGTTCACAATCTAATTGTAACCATTAATTTAATGACTCTAAAACAGCTATCTGATGGAATACAAACCTTCTCCAACATTCAAACTGTGTTAATATGGGAAAATACGAAAAACACAAAAAAAAAAAACACTAACTTATTTCCTAATTTTCTGCTGTTTTGCAACTCGCGACTTCTGTAGCAAACCACTGTAACCAGTCACATATAAAAACATTTTACGCTCCCTAACTTTTCAGGCTGCAACTCCCCGGAAATAATCATATTTGAACTGGGGACCCCCCCACCCTGACAAGCTCTTGGAAATGTAGGCATTTAGTTTGACTTGGTTCCACAGATAAACATTGTGTAAAAAGCCGATCTACAAGATCACAACGCCTCGCACTGCGAGGCTTTTTTTTTCCTCCGCACTGCAAGGCTTTTTTTTTGTGGTGAAAGGGTATTGGTGTTTCTCACCGTCGGTGCTCTGTGGGATGAGTCCCGCCCTGCAGAAGGCCAGAGCCAGGCCGGTCAGATCACAGAGGTCCTGCAGCGGCGTGGAGGAGTACACACGCACCGCGTCCTCCCACTGACCCGAGGCGCTGAGGAGAACACAGCGGGGTTTAAAAACCTACATCCTATGCAAACCTACATGTATCGTCGCTCTCATGAATTCATGGGTATGATACATGGGCACTAGGACCGTCTGTTTCCATGCTGCTTTTAAAATATTCATCTGTAATTAATCTACTAAATGGCTAAATGACTATTATTTTTCTTCCAGGTGTGTCTGCCGTTTTGTTTCCTGAGATTAATTGCACAGCTTGTGTTTTGTTGTTTCTAATCATTTGAACGCTTCTGCTGTGTTTTTCTGATTTCTGTTGTATGTAAAGCACGTTGTGAGTTCTCTCTCTGAGAAGTGCTATACAAATAAAATGGACTTACTTAATACTTACTGGGATGCTGCTTTTAAAATATTCATCTGTAATGAATCTACATAGGCTAAATGACTTTTCTTCCGGGTGTCAGCTGTTTTGTTTCCTGAGATTAATTGTATAGCTTGTGTTTTGTTGTTTCTAATCATCACACGTTGTGTGTTCTCTCTGTGAGAAGTGCTATACAAATACAATGTACTTATTTACTAAATCAATCATAATGAGTACAGTATGTGGTGTGCGTGGGTTGTTACCATAATGCACGGCCATAGCTTCCCAAAGCAAAAGACAGTTGTTCTGAAGGAGATGTTGACTGAAGCAGTTCCACTGCCCTGAGGAAAGAAACACAAAAACGTAAAGAAACATGACATTCACACAAGTTAAACCACACATCATCACACACAATCATTTATTGAATTAGAAGACACTAAAGATCGTGTCATAATTGTGATGACAATTTAACAGATAGAAAGTGGCTTACTTAACCACTTAAGCCCTGTGCATAAAAAGTAAGAGATCTACAGGCTCTCAATATACGTTTAATTACCGGTAATGCATTTTAGCAATATAGATTTCCTTTTACACCCAATTCAAATTTCATTCACAAATGTTTTGATCTGTAGGGATCTTCATCAAGTCAGAGACAGAGAGACAGTGACAAAGCCAAAGACAGGCAGACAGTGAGACAGACACCTCTGGTAGGCCTGCACAGCCTGCGTCTTCAGCTGCAGGTGTTCGTTGAGGTATCCCAGCATGATGAAAGCATCAGGATCACACTGGATCCTCTCTGAGGGCGACACATGAAATCCACATTCAATGTACAGTTTTATTATCACACACACACACAATTTACACTTTAGGTATTTAGCAGACACTCAGAGCGACTTACAGTAAGCAAGGTAAACACAAGGTAATACATCAAATGCATAGAAACAGTAACCTAGGACCCAGTGTTGATTTCGTCGACTAAAAAACTATGACGAAAAATGCTCGTCGACTACCTTTATTCACTGACGAAAACGTAATAAAAACGAAATAAAACTAAGCTTTAATGACTAAAACTATGACTAAATATATTGACAATTTCGTCAACAAATAAAAACTAGACTAAAATGTTAGTGAGGGAAGTAATTTTATATTTGGTTGCACTCGGGTGTTGCGCTCTGAAAATAGCAGATCTACATGCTGACAACGCGTCGCAGCGCGACGCGTTGTGAGCTTGTAGATCTGCTATTTTCAGCATGCAACCAAGTGTAAAATCAGCCATTACGACGCCATCAAGGCACCGACAAAATACATTTTAGTCAACTATAATTTTATGATATTTAGGCGACTAAAACTAGACAAAAACTAAAACATTTCAGATGACTAAAATATGACTAAAACTAAATGGAATTTTATTCAAAAGACTATGACTAAAACTAAATCAAAATTTGCTGACAAAATCAACACTGCTAGGATCATAGGTAAACCAAGAACCTATCATCAGTCTAAACAGCATAATATATCTGTCTACATAACATGCTATCTAAATTACATTTTAACCTTTGCATAAGCCTGCAAGGCACACATACACACACCTGTGTACTTGCTGAGAGACACCTGAGCTGCGGAGACGGCGTTCATCTGGACGATGTTGTAGCGATACAGCTCTGAGTCTCTGTTGCTCTTGTCCAGCAGGGTGGAACACACCCAGTAGGCATAGCCTTTCACTCCCTCTGTCTGCAGGGGAAAGACACCACAGAGAGACAATGCAAAGACAAGTAGATGAAGGGTATACCCAGGGAAAAAAGGGTAATAATGTGGCAAAGTAGGCTAAGACCAAATGTCATCAAAGTTGTATCTTGCTCATTAGCTACTGTAGCTTGTTACTGGCTGGGGGAGGGGAGGGGGGGGGTCACTCACATGTGTGCTGAGCTCTGTGGTGTGTCTAAAGAGATCCATGGTGTCATAGCTTCCCACTGTCTCCGCTATCAGGGCCTGGGAGGACAACACAAATATACAAGATAGATGAGAGGGCGATGAGAGAGAGAGAGAAAGACAGCAGGGGGAAAGACAACCTGACTATAGCTACTAAGTTAAGTGTAAGGTGTTACTGTGGGTAGATTGCTCAGTATTACCAAGGCAGTGCAGTCATAACAAAATTAAGTTCACTTTATTATCAAATTAATACAGACATCTCAGTTGGAAGTACCGTATACGTCATAAACCATTCGGCAGCTAGTTAAGATTGTTACTCTACCTGCAGCAATACATCATGGCATAGTATTGTAATCCTTTGTGTGTGAAGAGATTACTATTGGATCGAAAAGCTCACGGTCAAGGTCAAAATAGAGAATGGATGGACAATGATTACGCTTTGTGTCAGAAGAGTTCAAATCTCTCAGAAGTACCTGGGAGACTGACCTGAGTATAGGGTCCTCTGACAAGATATAGACATATTTTAGACTTATAGATATACATATTAGACACACACTACACTAATGAAAGGTTGGCTAAGTTGTACTTTCAATTTAGGTGCAGGTAATATAATACCAGTCCGCTGCAGACTTTGTCCATATGCTGTGGTTGAGCTCCAAGCTAAATGAAGACTGGGCTTAAATATGTGAATCCTATCAGAAGTCATTTCCATCTGACAATAGATCCTAAACCTTATACAGCAATTTCTGGAATCCCAACAGAGTCAAAAATACCTACTGCTATGCAAAGGAAGACAGTCCTAAGAGTACATTTCCTAAATATCCCTCCTGCTTACGAGGCTTCCATGCAAATGAGATGTAGTAAAAGTAAAAACATCTAATAAGATCAGATTTCATACCTGTCCAATCCAGCAGGTGACATAAAGGGGCTCCAAGGACTGGGCAATCTTGAAGGCCTCGTGTGAAAGCTAGGAAGACAGATGTTGTTTACAAATCAACTATACAGAAACAACATCTAACTCGAGCCCATTAGTTTAGATATTATATGAAAAATCAAGGGAAAAAAGTAACACTGCAGACCTCTATATTTTCCTTCTTCAGATACAGGGCACCAAGGTTTGTCCAAGCAACAACATTCTATGATGGGAGAGTAGAGGTAACAAAGAGTCTTATTAATAGACATAATATTATAACTATACCACCTGGCATGAGAAAACACAAGTACTGTAACTTACATTAGCCTCTGCTTGTATGGATTTGATGAAGCAATGCTGAGCCAGGGCAAAGTTCTCAACACCTGTTATGAGAAACGACACAGGACAGCATCATAACATTAGCTGTTGATCTAGGCCAAGGGTTCCCAAACTTTTCAGGCCGCGACCCCCCAAAATAATCATTGAATCATTGAACTGGGGACCCCCCCACCATGACAAGCACTTGGAATTGAAGGCATTACATTTAGTTTGACTCCGTTTCACAGATAAATATGGTGAAAATAGCCTAACTACAGGCTCACAACGAGGCGCTGTGAGCTTGTAGATCGGCTATTTTTACAATGTAATATTTGACAATCTGGCCAATTTGGTATTAAAAAGGTCTTAAAAGTCATTCAATTGTCACTTTATAAATGTGCAGATATCCTGTATACACTTATACTGCATGTTGGTTCGTTTACTGTTGAGTGAGAAAACAATGTTGCACATTAAGCTAATCATCTGGGGACCCCCCCAAAAAAATTGGGGAACCACTGATCTAGGCCAAGGTCACATGACCTAACTAAATACAACAGTGAAATTGGTTCATAATAATAATCACTTTTGTTCATGGCGATCACTCCCAAAGCATTCCAGTAGCTGTGGCTCCCACTGTCCATCATGATGGCCTTTTTCACACACTGTGGGGGGAAAAAAGGGCAGAACGGTAAATATATAAACACATTTAAATAATGCTGAAGAATAATAATATATTTCTTTAAAGAGTGTCACCTGCTGGGCCTTCTCCAGCAGAAGGGCTAGAGAGCCGTCCTCCTCCCCCTCTAAAGGGCAGGGTATGTGGGCCTGGTGGTAGTAGTTGAGACCCAGGGCGTACCAAAGGCTGGGGGCCTCAGGCATCAACTTCAGGGCACGGCCGTAGCACCTACAGGACAAAACACGTCATTACATGTCATCTTTGATTGATTGATTGATTGATAGAATACTTTATTAACAGTTTACAAACAGTACAGAGGCACAGTTATACAATAATGCTAAAAGGATAACACGAAAGGTCCTGAGCGCTTGTTTCCATTGGGGTTCTATGTATTCAATTCATTAAGACTCATCAAGACATACAATATAATACAATCTAAGAAATCATCAATAATATATACAGAAAAACATTGGGGAGTAATTTATTTTGTCAAACTAGTCGGGTTTTTTCATGACCCGCCCCGCCCCGCCACGGAACCCAACCCGCCTCAACCCGCCCCGCGAACCCATATATAAATCTATGGCTCAACCCGCCCTGCGACCCGCGGTGGGATCAATCATCATCATAATAGCTCAGATTTATTTAGCACTCTTTTAAGTACCCAAAGTTGCTTTAAATGTCTACAGTAGGCAGTAGCACAACATTGTCATGGGCTAAATAAACAAGCATGTTGTTCAAAATAGTTTTTTTTCTTTTTTGTGTGAGAGCGGCTGACCCGCTCACCCGCAGCCCGCATAATTGCCTCTGAAATCCTGACTCGAACAACCGCGCCGCGGGTTTACCCGCGGGTTACGGGTCGGCCCGCTCATCACTAACGTGTAAAGTTGAGTAGAGTATTAGGAATGAAAACAAAGGAGCACCACCGGAAGAGGTCTGAAGGAGCGTTAACGGGCCAACATCCGGTCTCTACACGGCCCCCAGAGGCAAATTCAAAGGATTTTTTTCTTTTTTTTGCCGATGGGTTCCCAGATTGGATGGCTGGTGGCAGGGCATTCCGCACTTTGGTGGGATAATAGTCAGCTACTGATTTGTCAATATTATTAGGTTTTGCATTGTAGGTTCACCTCAATATTAGAAGAAGCAGCAGCTACTAAATTTGGAAGAAAAATAATACATAGACACTTTTAATTTGACGATTAGAAATCAACAAAATACAAGTGAGTTTATCAACAGTAAGTACATAGGATCCAGGGGAAGAGTAATAGTTAGTGTGTGTGTGGGGGATTCAAACCTATAAAATAAGCCTGTCTGAGGTCATACCTCTCCCCAACTTTGAGTGTCTGGGCCTGGTTGAGACTGGGTGGTGGGTTCTAAACCAGCCAACGGGCCAGGCATCAGAACCTGGGCTCTGTTTGGAGACACGGCTCCCACGTTGGTGGTGCAGGCGTCTCCGAGCAGCTTCCACAAACAGGACAGGTCTGGACGAAGTTCCACTGCCCTGGAGGAAGGACAGGTCGAGACCAAAGGTCACTCAACAGATGGAAAAAAACACAGGAGGATGGATGGATGGATGGATTTTCAATGACTACACATGAAGCTGTTATTTTAACACTGGGGTTATAAAGCTTCATGTTGGGGCTGTAACTATCGATGATCTTCTTAGCGATTATTCTATCCATTAATCCAATAAACGAAAAAATATGTTTAATTGACTAAATCGATTAGTCCGATTAAGGCCTATTTTATATTTTGACGCAAAAATAGCCGATCTACAAGATCTACAAACTTGTATATTGGCTATGTCAAAAAATCTAAATCATATAGTTGTATATCTTCTTCACACATATCTACAGAAAGATGACTTTAGGAAACTGTAATGATATTCAATGGTTTCACAGTCTCCATAGCTGAATGTATGAAGAATACAATAATGTATGAAATAGAGGTAATAGGGAATAATGGTGTTTATGTCAATAGGTAATATCATGTTCTTGTGAAATAACTAGACAAAATAATTGCAGATTTCACAACACATGGCGCCACAGTGCATTGAGGTTGTAGATCAGCTATTTGTGGTGGGTGACATGACACTGGATGTACAATGATGTATAAACCAGGCTTATAACCTGATTCAGCAATGGACAGTATTTATGACAATCATCGTAATGGAGAATTGCAAGGCATTATGAGAGATGTAAAAATCACCAAACATCCATGTATGTCACATCCCTCATTCAGGGGTTCAAAGGTAATTCTGCTCATTCATGTATCACCCCAATACTGAAAAACATTTAAGTTCAACCACACACAGATATTGAGTCTTACGTTTACAAGTGAGATTGGGCTTTGACCACTGTATATTTTGGCACTTGAAAAGTTGGGAGGTGCCTGCCCTCCTCACGTAACCATCAATACACCTGAACCAGTTGCCGTCACGTTGACAACAATTCACTGCTTCTGGAGGTTCAGTGAATGCCACGTGTGGTAACTGTGAGCAGGGACACGGGCAGTTTTCGATGTCTGCAAACAAAGAATGGAGATACCCAAGATACAATGGATTATTGAAACGAGTGGTCGTCGAGTCAAATAAAATCATGTTTACTTTCATGAAATTCTAAATTAATAAGAATAAGTATAAGATTACGATGACTTTTCTTTGGCATACAAAAATATGCAAATATGCAGGCCCAATATTCAGTATACAAAAGAAATAGTGGAAAATAATGAATTGCCAATTTCATTGTAAAAACGTTGCTCTCTCAGTAGACTTGATGTCATATGCAGTCTGTTCACAGATTATGTGGTCTTGTTGTCCCTAAACTAGGCGCAATTGCAGCAATGCCTGCTTCCTACAGTTAAAATAAATATGTTGTGTGGTGTGTACTCACAGAACAGGGCTTGAGTCTGTTTGCTGACCCACAGTTGAACTACTATTTCGGAAACTAAACTAGATCAAATCTATGAACAGCCATAAGCACAGGTCCATCTCTTCTCTTTTGGCTTTTGTCGAGGTAATTGTTCTAGAATTAGTTTCAGAATAACCTGATGGCACACAGTTGTAAATAAAAGGACATAAAATATGTACTTACTCTGCATCGTTACAGGTGGCAGCAGTGTTCCTGAAATGCAATACAAGAGAATGTTAAAGTATATCCATCATCTATCATTTTGCACAGAAGGAAAAAATATATATTTGCATGAAAAATAAAATAAAGTTTTCATTGTTTCACCACTGCAAATCGATTATGTATGAGGTGCAATGACTTTACTTTGTCATACAAAAACAAAATAGAACACACACACACAGACACACACACACACACACACACACACACACACACACACACACACACACGTCAACAATGTCTCAATATCATTATTAAAACATTAATAAAGTCACCTTTTCAGACTCCACCTTAGCCCGTAGCACAGTGGTTCTCAAAGTGGATTTCAGGGACTATCGGGGGTCCTTTAGGAGGGTATAAATTGACCCTTGCAAGTATGTAACTCTGACAGTATACAAATGGCTATGCAAAAATAGCACATAAACAAGATCATAGTGCGTCACTTCTTGCTGTGCTATGAGCTTGTAGATCCCATGGCACGAGATATTTTCCAATGGGGTCCATAGCCAAATACATATCATTTTGGGGGTCCTCCTTGACGTGAAAAAGTTTGAGAAGCACTGCTTTAGAATACTAAATGCAAACTGGAGTGACAATTTCAAACATTTTGCAACTCGGCTACAGTACTGTATGTACAGGGATATCCGTTTTTGACGCGTTTCAATAATAGAATGTCGAAACCAAAAACTGCTGTTGGGTGACGTTCCCATTTATTCAATATAACAGGGAATAGAGCAAGGTTTTGTCAATGCAAAATAAGAACGGTAAAAAACGCGTGATCTCCTCAGTGTACCCAAACCATGCCATCATTAACTGGCTTGTTGCACCTGTGCCTATCAACCTGCCGATTGCTACGGCAACCCCCCCACAACTGGCCCAAAGGCACAAAGGCAGAATGGCTCCATCACAAATCTTCTGTAGTCAACAGGATACACAGGGTGTCAGGGTGACCATCACAGTAATGTACAGCGCTTGGCCCTGTCAAAATAGAGATACTATTAGCAGGTGTATACAATGAGCTTTATGTTCCCTCAGCCCTATGTTCCCTCAGCCCCATGTTTCCTCAGCCTTATATGTTCCCTCAGCCTTATGTTCCCTCAGCCCCATGTTCCCTCAGCCCCATGTTCCCTCATCCCCATGTTCCCTCATCCCCATGTTCCCTCATCCCCATGTTCCCTCATCCCCATGTTCCCTCAGCCCCATGTTCCCTCAGCCCCATGTTCCCTCATCCCCATGTTCCCTCATCCCGATGTTCCCTCAGCCCCATGTTCCCTCATCCCCATGTTCCCTCAGCCCTATGTTCCCTCATCCCCAAGTAGCTGTGTGAAAAAGATTGAACTGATTCTGATTGGCTCACATGGTAATAACTGTGTGCCTCTTACCTGTCACACCAGTCATCGTCGTCGCTTAAACTCAGGGTGTGGACACTGTTAAAATAGAGATACTATTAGCAGGTGTATACAATGAGCTTTATGTTCCCTCAGCCCTATGTTCCCTCAGCCCCAAGTAGCTGTGTGAAAAATATTAAACTGATTAGGGTTAGGTTAGTGAGATTACGTTAGTGAGCCTGATTGGCTCACATGGTAATAACTGTGTGCCTCTTACCTGCACCTGTCATCGTCGTCGCTTAAAATCTGGGTGTGGACACTGTTAAAATAGAGATACTATTAGCAGGTGTATACAATGAGCTTTATGTTCACTCAGCCCAAAGTAGCTGTGTGAAAAAGATTGAACTGATTCTGATTGGCTCACATGGTAATAACTGTGTGCCTCTTACCTGCACCTGTCATCGTCGTCGCTTAAAATCTGGGTGTGGACACTGTTAAAATAGAGATACTATTAGCAGGTGTATACAATGAGCTTTATGTTAACTCACTGAGTGCCATTAACGTGTTTCACGTGTTTTTAGCGCTATGGCTCAACGTGCCATTAACGTGCTTCACGTGTTTTTGAAAAATTAGCATAAAAATGTTTTTTTTTTTTTTTAAACATGTTCAGAACCCAAGATATCATCATCTGAAGGTGTGCAGCTCCATCCACTCCTTGTTTAACTTAGAACTGAAAAAGGCTGTATCTCACTTCCTTTTTGTTTTCTGTGAAAAAAACTCTGGCACTTTTCAGAATCAATTCTGAAATAATTCTGGCAATCCTGGCACTCAATGAGTTAACTCAGCCCCAAGTAGCTGTGTGAAAAAGATTGAACTGATTCTGATTGGCTCACATGGTAATAACTGTGTGCCTCTTAAAGGAGGAGTTCACCCAAAAAATTACTTATTTTCTATCAATTACACACCCCATGAAGCCTTGATTTCATGGATTTATTTTAGTTTTTGTGGCATTCCTAAGACAATACTTTGATGACCGTGTGTATTTCCGGTAGGAGACACAAATAATCTACTTTGTGTCTCCTACCGGATACATTAGCTGGTAGGAGACGGGAATCAAATTATTAGCTTAGGAATGCGACAAAAACTAAAAAGAATCCATGGATTCAAGGCTTCATAGGGTGTACAATTGATAGAAAATAAGTCATTTTGTGGGTGAACTCTTCCTTTAATATTGGTAGCCCCACCTGTCGTCGTCGTCGCTTGGAACAATTGGGGGGGTAACGGTGTCCCTGTTAAAATGGAGATTAGCAGGTTTATACAATGAGCTTTATGTTCCCTCATCCCCAAGTAGCTGTGTGAAAAAGATTGAACTGATTCTGATTGGCTCACATGGCTCACCTGTCATCGTCGCTTGTATCCGGGCTGATGTCGCTGTTAAAATCCCACCTGACATAGTCATTCTTCATAACGATGTCATCACCATTCTTATCGATGAATCTCTGAATGGTGATGCGTTCTGGGTCCCAGATGCAATTCTCTTGTAAACCACAACTCACCATGCCACAATCGGGGGGCACCCAGGCTGTGTCATAACCATGGTCGTGCCAGGTTTTCTGCAACTCATGGCCTTTATAAGTGATTTTTTTCACTTTGCCCAATTTGACTTTCACCTCAATGACAACACCCAGATCATTGGCGTATTTCTCGGCATATTTCCTGGCTTTCTCCAGGTCTCGGCTGAGGTACACACCACGGCCCAGCATCCCGCCCTCAGACTGGCGGAAGCCCTCGGCCCGGATGGACTTGGCATTTTCCATGGAGGTCCCATGGTACATGGTTAAGGTCTTATGACCCATATAACCCATGGTGGTGTCACTGTCAAAATAGAGATACTATTAGTAGGTGTATACAATGAGCTTTATGTTCCCTCAGCCCCATGTTCCCTCTGCCCTATGTTCCCTCAGCCCCATGTTCCCTCAGCCTTATGTTCCCTCAGCCCCATGTTCCCTCAGCCTTATGTTCCCTCAGCCTTATGTTCCCTCAGCCTTATGTTCCCTCAGCCTTATGTTCCCTCAGCCCCATGTTCCCTCAGCCTTATGTTCCCTCAGCCTTATGTTCCCTCAGCCCCATGTTCCCTCAGCCTTATGTTCCCTCAGCCCCATGTTCCCTCATCCCTATGTTCCCTCAGCCTTATGTTCCCTCAGCCCCATGTTCCCTCAGCCTTATGTTCCCTCAGCCCCATGTTCCCTCAGCCTTATGTTCCCTCAGCCCCATGTTCCCTCAGCCTTATGTTCCCTCAGCCCCATGTTCCCTCAGCCTTATGTTCCCTCAGCCCCATGTTCCCTCAGCCTTATGTTCCCTCAGCCCCATGTTCCCTCAGCATTATGTTCCCTCAGCCCCATGTTCCCTCAGCCCTATGTTCCCTCAGCCCCATGTTCCCTCAGCCCTATGTTCCCTCAGCCCCATGTTCCCTCAGCCCCATGTTCCCTCAGCCCTATGTTCCCTCAGCCCCATGTTCCCTCAGCCCTATGTTCCCTCAGCCCTATGTTCCCTCAGCCCTATGTTCCCTCAGCATTATGTTCCCTCAGCCCCATGTTCCCTCAGCCCCATGTTCCCTCATCCCTATGTTCCCTCAGCCTTATGTTCCCTCAGCCTTATGTTCCCTCAGCCCCATGTTCCCTCAGCCTTATATTCCCTCAGCCCCATGTTCCCTCAGCCTTATATTCCCTCAGCCCTATGTTCCCTCAGCCTTATATTCCCTCATCCCTATGTTCCCTCAGCATTATGTTCCCTCAGCCCCATGTTCCCTCAGCCCTATGTTCCCTCAGCCCTATGTTCCCTCAGCCCCATGTTCCCTCAGCCCTATGTTCCCTCAGCCCCATGTTCCCTCAGCCCCATGTTCCCTCAGCCCTATGTTCCCTCAGCATTATGTTCCCTCAGCCCCATGTTCCCTCAGCCCTATGTTCCCTCAGCCCCATGTTCCCTCAGCCCCATGTTCCCTCAGCCCTATGTTCCCTCAGCATTATGTTCCCTCAGCCCCATGTTCCCTCAGCCCTATGTTCCCTCAGCCCCATGTTCCCTCAGCCCCATGTTCCCTCAGCCCTATGTTCCCGCAGCATTATGTTCCCTCAGCCCTATGTTCCCTCAGATTGGTAAAATGGAGTTATGTTTTTGCTTCAGTTTGTCATGAGATATTCTTTAGCAAGATACCTAAACAAGTGATAGACATATTTTTAGCATGGGCCATGGAACTGTTCAAAATCCTACAAAAGAACAGACAAATTATTTTCTATTTGGCAACCATTCATTGATTATTTTGAGAGTCTGACGGTGCTTCCAACAGGTTAATTTTTTTTCTCACCTTTGCCTAAATGAGGATCTAGACCTCTATATGTCTGTGGTGGGACATATGACTGATAGACAATGCTTTATGACAGCTTTCCGGCTCTACAATGCAAGTCAGGAATACATGCCCACCGTGCAATATTCCTCTACCTGATGTAGTCTTTTGTACAAGTTGTCTGACATGTTTGAGTCTCAGGCTTATGATTATTATAATATATGTTTTACCTTTATTTACCCACGGTAGGTATACTGAGAACAAGTGCTCTTTTTCAGCAACGCTCTGCTTCACAATATAGTTGGAATAAGTAAAAGTAGAGGTAGAAACCCTAAACCCTTAAATGAATTACTGTGTATCTTTAATGTGTTTAAATGGCAGAGCTGTGTAACATTTTATTTGCCTCTTCTCTTGGCCAGTGCACACTTGTAAAAGAGACACTAGTCTCAATGTGATTTTCTCTGTTTAAATAAAGGTTAAAAAAAAAATAAAAAAATAGTAATGATCACAATATGCACTGCCTTTGCATTTGTGATGGAAAGATGCCTTTCCATCTTGAATATTGCCCACACACAGTGTCTTGAGAAGTGTAAATGCAAGCCTTTATAAGGGTATTTCAAAAGGGTAACTCTTTAATATACCCCATAATACACCAACCACAGACACCCAGGATCTCTTGTGATGATTAATTCAGTATTTCTTTTTATTTTGAATGTATACCAAAAATGAAATACCTGTTACAAAGGTGAAGTATCTCAGTGCAGTCAAACAGGGTTTTCAGAGCTATCGAGCCAGGCACCTCCAATCCGCCCTGTTTTGAGACAGAGACAAGATACAATATGTGGATTCTAGACTCAAACTTGATCAGAGATGTGCACATGCAGATGTGAAGAACACAATAGTGAACACACTTTTAACCCATTAAGACCGGAACGCGTCTGCGTCACTTTAGATTTCTTTGGCTATTCAAAAATAGCAGATCTACAAGCTGGTGCCACACTATGAGCTTGTAGATCTGCTATTTTTGAAAGGAAAGTCATGAAAATGTGTGCAAATCTTTGAATATACATACATGTTTAACTCAAATCTTTACTTCTGGGGGTCGCTGGCACAAAATATTTTCAGATGGGGGTCCGCGGCCAAATACATATAATTTTGGGGTTCCTTGAAGTTTGAGAACCACTGATTTATATAGCAACATACGTTTTTTCAAAAAACAAACTGTTAGGACGTAGAAGATATTTATGGAATCCCCCAGAAGCAAAGATTTGAGTTAAAAATGTTCGCTTTTAATAAAAAAAAATCACACCCTGTGTGAAGGACGCGGCGCCTTTGATGTTTATAATGTGTTTATAGCCACGTGTCACCTGAAGCTTGACCAATCAAGAGGCAAAGAGCGGACACGCACAAAGTCAGATATAGAGCGGCTAGCGCCGCTATAAATGTGCTCAAATGTGCACTGGGTGCCGCGCTATGAGCTTGTAGATCTGCTATTTTTGAATAGCCCAAAGAAACCTAAAAAATGTGATGTGTTCCCGGTCTTAATAGGTTAATAGTATTCTAGGAGGCAGACGCCAAAGACACATCTAAAAATGAAAGTTAAACATCTTGTTGAATAGTTGTTGAGGAGATTTCGTATTATCAGGTTGTGCTGTATATCTGTCCGGTGTAGCCGCCCCCTATAAGTGAGTTTTGGACACCGACCAAAAGATTTGTATACCCCCTAACCCTTCCATTGTTAATGCAAATCGATACTTTTGCAAAGTCAGCCAATCACATTACAGCTAGTGTCATCACCACTAACTGTAATGTGATTGGCTGACTTTGCAAATTCAGGACTGTGATTGGCTAGCGAAACACATGACACATGTGCAGCCCTATGAATAGCAGTATGGACTTTAAAAAAAGTCATTTATCCTTTTTTTAAAGTGAGTCATGTTGTGATGACCACAAACCGCCCACTTCACACTGGGTGTGATTTTTGCTCTATGCGTGCTAAAGTGATAACATTTTCATATGTCTATGACATTGTACCTTAGATAGCGGTGGGAAAAGTACTCAAATATTTGACTTAAGTAAAATTATTAATACTGCAATATAGAAATACTCCGTTACAAGTAAAAGTCCGGAATTCAAAATACAGTACATAGTACAAAAGTATTTGTATCAAAATGTACTTAAAGTACCAAAAGTAAAAGTACTAAAATGTTTGAAAATAGCAGATCTACAAGCTCACAACGTGTCGCATCGCGACACGTTGTGAGCTTGTAGATCGGCTATTTTCAAATAGCCTATGTATAAAATAGAGTCAGTTGGGTCTTGGTCTGCCGATGACCATATTGTTAATCCGACAGTTTATAACAGCTTCAACTATCATGACCAGAAGATGGTACATTTGGACGATGTTTTGCATACCTGAGTTCCAGAGATGGCAAAATGTCCTTCAGCAGGAGACTGGTGTTATGGTGACGGTCCAGAGGTATCCGTCTGACTGGTGTTATGGTGATCTTTCCAGGTGTTTTATAGCAACGATCGAGCATCACCTGTTCAGAAGGCGGGACAACATCACAATACATTAAAAATGAGTCCTCCATCTTCACACACCACCCAACCCACTGTAGGTCACGTGATTTCAGGGAATCAGACGACGGTTTTCTCAGCAAAAACCTGAACCTTGCTCTATACATTGAACTGTATGAGACCATAAAAACTCTGTTATCGGCTGGCTCGAAGTTATCTTGCTGAATCGAAAGTGTGCAAAGAGTAACCTGACACAACAAACTAATAAACGCTAAAAAAAACTTTCACTTTCAACTTGTGTTTTTTTGCAGGGATCCATTTCTGAGAAATGGGCTGACTGACTGTGAAGCTGTGTGTACTGTGCCACACCTAGCGATACTCCACAGTACACATGATAGATCTAAACATATGTATTTATCAATCTGATGAAGAAATATTTCATTTGTATGTGCTTGTTCATATTTGCTAGCCAGCCTACCTCTTGTGTGTCAGTTTGGTTGAACTTCCCTCAGGCAGTGCCTGCAACGTCTTTGTTTATGTCTGATGGGCTGGATCTGGTATGTCAACAATATTAGATAGCAGGTTAATATCGGATTGTTTACAGTTTTGATGTCATGATGAACTTGGGTGCCAGGGAAACGAAGCAAGATGGCCACAGCCGACGCTCACGTGAAGACGAAAGGCGCTAACCCACGTTATGTGTATAAAACTATGTATCTATGCTGCCCTTGCCACACGTTTTCAGTGTGCAGCTAGACAGCTAGATAACAGTTCTGGGATCCTCCAATAAAGAGACAAGGCTTGCCATTCTTGCAATTTTACTGAAGGGTTCTGCAGGGTTTTGTAAAACTGACATTACAGACATAGAAATAAATACACATAATGAATTAGTACACATTTAGGTATACATAAATGGTAAGTATTTGCATTTGAACTATTTACCCAATGCTACAAACACAGAATACAGTCACTGCAGTAGTAAGCTAAAATGGGATGCAGAGCGCATGTCATGTGCTTACACAACAAACAACCAAACCAAACAATTAACAAACATAAAGTTCTGCATGAATACAATCATTAGACAGATTAACTACAACTTATGTGTACTTACAGACAAATGATGTCCAAGGCAAAAACATTATAAGAGGAATTATCAGCAGACCACACGCACAGCTCACTGTTTACTGTAGAAATGCTGGCTTTACTGTAGCCCCATATAGTACCTCTCCCTCCGCTATGTAGCTCCGAGATGAGGTCCTATATCGTTCTCTGCCGTTCGGCTGAAAAATGTCCGCACATTTGCCACTTTACATGTTTCTTACCCCTTTCTGCACATCCGATCCAAAAAGTGAAAGTATTCTGAAATGATCACAGATGTTTGACATTTTAACTCACCATAAAATCTAACAAACGAGTTGAAAAAAGCACTTTATTCGCCTCTCTCCTCAGCCGGTTCAATAATATTATGCATTAGAAGATGCAATTCAACATTTGACCAGTAGGGGAATCAGTAATGTTATCTCTATGGGCGCAACTCTTGCGCAATGTCTTAAAAACATGTAACCGGCGGAGGAGAGAGGCGAATAAAGTGCTTTTTTCAACTCGTTTGTTAGATTTTATGGTGAGTTAAAATTTCAAACATCTGTGATCATTTCAGAATACCTTTACTTTTTGGATACGATGTGCAGAAAGGGGTAAGAAACATGTAAAGTGGCAAATGTGCGGACATTTTTCAGCCGAACGGCAGAGAACGATATGGAACCTCATCTCGGAGCTATACAGCGGAGGGTGAGGTTCCGATTGGAGCTAGCTTTACTGAGTGAATTTTACTTTCGTTTTTATACCTTTTTAACTCTACCACTAGATGGCAGTACAAACGATATGATCATATACAGTGAACATCACTTTTTAGCTTAACTTTGACTTGACTTACAGAATTCTTTAAACATTTTAACTTTGAATCTTAACATTCTGCCATTTCAAAGGCAGCACAGTATCTCTGTTTAAAACTTCAGAAGAATATATCTGAAACCATGCTTTTCCGACGCTTGTAAGATTTCTTCTCTGGAATAAACCCAAATCCTATTATAATGAGAAGTTTCCTCCATTTATTGATGTAATTAATGAATAGACCCTAACCCTAGATATGGAGCGGTATTCACTAGGGAAAAATAAAGCTATCAACACACTTTACAATTGTAAAAAGAACAAAAGACAAATAATCAAGGAATGGAAGAATTCAGAGCCCTGTATATTTGGATGTAATATTTACATTGTAGTCAGTGTGCTTTACATTATTAGAACAAACTGCCAGTTCAAACATTCAGGCTCCTCAGAAACCATGTGCAGATTGAGAACCGAACAGAATTTTGATATTGATATCCTAATTTGTATGTTTTTTTCCATTGTTTCAAATCAATAATCTATTTGACACGCACGCACAGACGCACAATTAAGTTGAGGATGAACCCTACATCTTTGGCCTACTAGCAGTGTGCACAAGACATTTGGAGCTGATCGGTGTAGTGGTTTGTGAGATTAGCTGCAGACAGACACAATCCTACAGACACACAAGAGATATTTCACTTTCAAACATGTTTGAAAGTGAAGGACACACAAAGGTTTGGGGGACATACAGTAGGAACAGAGGAAAGCTGTTCTATGGTTGATCCCTTTGCAGCCACGCTGTGAAAATACTATGTTTAATAGTTGCTGTGTGGCTTTCAAGAATAACCCGTATCGCGAATACCGCCATTTTGGATATCTCGAAATGTATTGTGGGTATGCAGCAAAGCCTCACGGGAGTAAGTGGGTCCATGAGCGTCTCACCCGTTTTGGATAGTCTCTGCACTTCTCCATGATTTCCAATTAATCCTAACAATGGATGGAACAGATCGATGTGCTGTTTACATGTGCAGCAATTTACACACACTCCATACGACACAAAGACATACCCTTCCTTTCATATGGCAAAGGGGGCCTGGGGGTCCCAAATGTAGAGTGGGTCTGCCGCAATCAGGCTAAGGCTGCACGATACACCGCCATACAGACAGAGCTCCATGATGGCAAACAGTCTCAGAAGAGCATGGAAAGGACACACACACACACACACACACACACACACACACACACACACACACACACACACAAACACACACACACACACACACACCTCCCTGTGCCACGTTTGTTTACAATGGGCAGAACATCTGCACCCTCACTGATCAATCATGTACTGTGTCTCCTGATAGAATGGTTCCTCTGTATCATGTCAATAAAACTGCAAATACTAGATTTTTCTCCAGACAGGATGAATCACATATTTTCTTCTATTAAATATGTTCAGAACAGATACGCAAATAGAACTGAACAAATACTACACAGGAATAAGGATGATGAAGGGCTTAAATGTAAAAAATAAAGTAAAAATGGTCTTCAATTACACTACACTGGAAAAAGGGAGAGACTCACACAGGACAGTGTGTCAGTCTTCTGTTATATTCATGTCTCGCCCTTTATTGCTTTGTCTCCCAGATTACAACAGTTATTACTGGATCTGTATTAGCGTTTCTTAAGTGGTGCATTACTGATTATCAGGTAAAGGAATATTGTTTAGAATTAATCTATTCTATAATGGTATTGTATTGGCCTGTATTCTCTCTATGCTAATAGCTGTTCTACTAATGTGCAGGGATTCCACAATTAATCAATCAAGATCTCTTTAGATGAACCATAAGTGCTTTTATTGAGTTTCGGCTGTGGACATGTTATTTTATGGCAGATCTACAAGCTCAGAAGAGCTTGTAGATTAGTGGAAAAATAATGACGCTTCACCGGCACGTCTCAATGTTGTAGCCTTTACCAGCCATGCTTCTACATTTCAGCGTTCTTCGCCGTTTTTTTTGTTTCTCGCGCCGTTTGGTGCACCCCCTCAAGGTTGGTGCCCTTGCTTCAGCACCTAAAGCCCGTTGGTTAAGCCACCACTGCCGAAATGTATAGGGCTGAAGTGGTTAATGTATGTTTTGTGATAACCAAAATCTACAAAGTAAATAAAGTTTTCAAATAATTGTAGTGGAGTACAATATTTGTCTCTGAGATGTAGTGGAGCAGAGGTAAAAGTACAGATAATTGGAAATACTCCAGTAAAGTAAAAATAGCTCAAACTTGTACTTAAGTACAGTATTTTAGTTAACGTACTTAATACTTTACACCACTGCTGCTACTCTGCTTCACGCACACGCATTGATTTAAAAACCCTTAATTCAAAGCTCAACAAAGTTTACAAAGGCTCCCGACTGCCGGGTGTCACACCAGCATGAATTAACATAGGAATGAGCCTAGATGCATATCAATACCATTGTGTGACCTGTTAGTTCAGCCTGTGATCTGAGTCCTGAAAGATAATATCCAATGGAAGTGATTTGTTTTCTTTGTTGTAAACTAGTTTTGGTCAATGCATAGCTCCAATCGGAACCTCTCCCTCCGCTATATAGCTCCGAGATGAGGTTCCACGCAGCTCGGTGCCGTTTGAGCGGGACATTTTCGAATATTTTCCACTATGCATGATTCTTACCCTTTTCCGCACATCGTATCCAAAAAGTAAAGGTTTTCTGCACTGCTCTCATATGTTCTAACTTCTAGCGGATAAGAAAAATCCAACTGACGGGTCGAAACACGTATTTAAATCGCTTAAAATGTCAGCCTGTGGCCAGTCAACCCCCGTCCGCATGCGCAGTACTGCTCCCGTAAGATTGGACTGGGAATACATGGCCACAGGCTGACATTTTAAGCGATTTAAACGCTTATTTCAATCCGTCAGTTAGATTTTTCTTTGCCGCTAGAAGTTAAAACATCTGAGAGCAGTGCGGAAAACCTTTACTTTTTGGATACGATGTGCGGAAAATATTCAAAATGTCCTGCTCAAACGGCACAGAGCTGCGCGAATCTCATTTCGGAGCGGTAGCGGAGGGAGAGGTTCCAAATGGGGCTAGTCAGTGCAGAGTGAGACAGGTGCACCGTGACGGGAGCAGAAAGACAGCTGTGTGTCTCATGCTGTGTGTCTCTCTCTGTTCATTGACGTTAGTTACGCTACTATAGTAACTCAACACCGGCACTGTACGTGTTGTTGCAGCCAAATGTAAACTTTGTTGTACGACGGTGTCGTGCACCGAAAATAGTAGATCTACAAGCTCACAACGCGTCGCGGACGCAAGGCATTGTGAGCTTGTAGATCTGCTATTTTCGACACGTGACCCACTGTACGCCGAAGTATAAATGGAGCTTGTATGTACAACTGGCTGCAGTCATAAATCAGCATTAGGATTCAAACAGACTGTAACATCCAAATCGTTGGTTCTTGAATTGGTTTTTAGTTTCAGTGTAGCACACTGGCTGCTGTTATAATATCTGCATTACTGTTCAAGCAGTAAATTGTTAATTCTGAACTTATTATTTTTGAGTTACAGTATGTTAGGAATGGAGGAATAAACGAACAGTAAGATTTTGGTTGTTGGTTATTTTGTTTCAACTTTCAAGAGTGCATTTTTTTCCTTGTGTGACCCTCAACACAGGATTTAAGAATCCCAGGCCTAAATTATTAGTACCAGTGGTGGACGCACACACTTCTAGTTCTATTATAAGCTGACATGTTAACTCTTTAGTAATAACCATGTAGCTTCTAAGTAACTTGAATAATTTAAATTGGCAATGACATGATATATCCTATATTAAAAAACGGTGGAGGTCACATTACATTACATTACATTACATTCATTTAGCAGACGCTTTTATCCAAAGCGACTTACAATAAGTGTATTATTCAACATTATATTATTATTTTCGTAGGGAACGAAAACTACTAATCACCAGAAGTCTTAAGTGCATTTCCTGCAAAAAACAAGCAACCAAGAGTATACCTAGCGCTAAGGTAAAAGTGCAATATATCAGCTACCTACTTTCTTAAACAGATGAGACAAAACAGCAAAATGAAATGAGCACGAGCTCAAACAAATAAGTGTATCGACTAAACAAGATCCAATAAAACAATACAAAACTAAAACAAGAGTTCGTACAACTAGTTAACAACAAGTAGGCCAGGCAAAGAGGAAGGGTAGTGCTTCCTGAAGAGGTGGGTTTTCAGCCTGCGGCGAAAGATGGGCAGTGACTCTGCTGTCCTGACTTCAGTGGGAAGTTCATTCCACCACTGTGGGGCCAGAACAGAAAAAAGTCGTGACCGTGTCGATCAACCAGAAGGACACATGATACGATATTACTTTATCAGCTGTCACTGAAATTAGAAATTTGATACACAGGCCTAACATCCGGACTTGCGAAGCTCACCGTTACTCCGATCCGCACCAAACTTGGCATGAACACTGTTCAGGGGTCCATTATGACAATAGACACACCCAAAAACCAAAATTCCACACATAGGTGCACTACATGTGTTTTACCCTTCAAATGGCCATAATTTGGTGACCATTGCTCTGCTCAGCGGTCAGAAAGTCTAGTAAATAGCTACAATGACCTGCTCATTACAGAGTAATATACTGCGGGATTAAACATAGATTTTATGAGACCAAGACACTTCAATGTCTGTATAATTAATGACATACAAGGTTTACCTTTACCATGATTTCCTTCTGTTTACATGACCATAACGTTCATCACTTTCACTTTCCTTTCATCTCCTATTCCAGGCTTGCTATGACAGAGAGAAAGACAAAGATACTTGTTAATCTACCAGCACTAATGTCTCAGTTTATTCAACATTGTTCTGTTTTCTTAGGCCTATGGCATTCTTCCAGTTGGTGACAGACATGGCAGTTGCAGTAGCTGCAGCTACTGTACCTGTAGGCGTTGCTCTACAGCCGACACCCCAGGGTGGGCGGCTGAGCTGGGCTCTGGACGGACTGTGCTGGGATCTGGAACGACTGCGCACGTCTCAAGAGCCCACAGGCCGGCGTGTTTACACCATGTACCACGGCACCACAGTCGCCGGCGCACGCAGCATCATCGCCAATGGCTTTCGGCAGTCGTCAGACGGCATGCTGGGACGTGGAGTCTATGTCAGCCGCGATCAGGATAAGGCTGAACGATACCCACTTAATGCCGCCGCCAGTGATCGTGTGGTTCTTGAGTTGCGCGTGCACGTTGGCCGCGTCAAACGCATTGACAAAGACAACCACCCCTGGCAGAAAAGCTGGAACCAACATGGGTACAACACGGCCTGGGTGCCCCCCAACTGTGGCATGCAGTGTGTACCAAAAGGCTTTGAGGAGGACTGTGTGTTTAACCCCAGGCGAGTGGAGGTCATAGGCATTGCTCTGGCACCCAACACCACCATACAGACAGAGCTCCAAACACTGATGGCAAATAGTCGCAGAAGACCATGGAGATGACCAGCCTGGAAAGGAAGAGCTCAACAACAAGGTGGAATATCTATAACTGTCATACCCTGAGCATGGTTCTTCTGTATCATGTCAATAACACTGCCTATACTAGATTTTATTCCAGACAGGATGAATCACATCTTTTCTTCTATAAAATATATTCAGAACAGATACGCAAATAGAACAGAACATATACTACACAGGAATAAGGATATGAGGAATAAGGATGAGCTTGAATGTGAAAAATGGGTCTTTGATCACACTACACATGAAAAAGGGTCAGACTCACAAGTCAGTATCTCCGTCTTGTGCTATTTTCCTGTCTCGCCCTTTATTGCTTTGTCTCCATCCCTCCCCGATTACAACAGTTACTTGCTGAACTCAGGGAATTCAATAACTTATCTATATTAGTGTTTCTGAAGTGGTGCATTACTGATAATCAGGGATAATAATGTCTGTTAGAATTAGTGTATTCTATGGTTTCATGTTTGTATTTTCTCTATGATAATAGCTGTTCAGTGATGTGCAGTGATCAATCAAATCAGATCCCTTTAGATGAACCGTAAGTGCTTTTATTGAGCTTCGGCTGTGGACATGCTATTTTATGGCAATGTGAGATTGTATTAACAGTGAAAAGAAAAAGAAACACCTTCCCTTCTCACGTACCGTACTGCAAATAAACAATCAACTGTTGTCATAACAATATTGGATTTCATTTTTATCATGAGCAGTCCTGTAGTTGATGTGGTCCCATGAACTCCACTGTTCTATAAACCAACTCTAACTTGGTTACTTCCCTTCATTCCTGTAAACATCTGACATGATTCTCACATTTGATGAATGATTAAGACAAATTAATTCAATGATTTTTTAAATTCATGTTGCAGCATGCTGAGTATTAAAACAAATATCAATGCATTAATAACTGATTTCTAAGTATGTATTGTATATGGACACAGTTGATGGCTGGCTGGGTAACTCTTTGCATCTTTGGAGAGTGAACAAATGTAAGCAAATAGCCCCTTGGGGGCTATGGATCCATTTGGTAACATTTGTACACTATGAGTTAAATGAACACTGAAGAGTGTACTATATTGTACCATACAGTAGAGCAGTGGCTCTCAACCTTTAAAGGCGGCGAACCCCCAAAATAATCATATTCGAACTGGGGACTCCCCACCCTGATAAGCACGTGGAATTGTAGGCATTGCATTTAGGTTGACTCGGTTCCACAGATAAATATTGTGAAAATAGCAGATCTACAAGATCGGGTATTTTCAGAATGTTTGCCTCTTCCTTACGTAATATTTGACAATTTGGCCAATTTGGTATTAAAAAGGTCTTGAAAGTCATTAAATTGTAACTTTAGAAACGTGCAGATACCCTGTATACACTTATACTGTATGGTTTGTTTACTGTTGAGAGAGAAAACAATGTTGTACATTAAGCTAATCATCTGGGGACCCCCCAAAATAATTTGGCGACCCCCAGTTTGGGAACCACTGCAGTAGACAATACATTTTACGGTGATGGATACAGATGAGAGCTGGGTGTTTCACGTTGTGTTGGGTCTGTACAGTGGCTGAGCTTCAGGACGAAGTAAGCAGAGAATGAAACTCCACCAGTCTTTGGTCTTTCTTCATTTTGGCGTGTTCCAAAAGAGTCTACAGGACAAAAGACAGTCAATAATACTGTACAGTTAATACGTACTATAATACAAACACCATTGGTCTTTTTCTGGTCACAATGGACTCTTGCTAAATTCCTCACATTATGTGAACATGAGCCTACTTCTTCCACCACTGATTATGAGGTGGCTGGAGAAAGATGGGACAATTCAGAATCAGAAGGCCAAGCAATGGCGTCAATTGGGTATGGCAAGGTATGGCAGGTGCCATACCTTGGCTCCAGCAAGAAAATATATATATTAAAAAAAAGAAACGATCATGAATAGGAGCCTAATCTAATGCAGGTGTAAGACCATTGTGTTATAGGCATAATGCGTAGCTTTCTATGCATTTCGGGGGTTTGGGGGGGTTTGACCCCCAAAATATTATTCGGCCGAGGCCAGGATAGGCGTCCCTTATTTTAATCTCTGTGAATTGGCGACCCTAACCTGGCCATACCTTAGCTTTTGCTGAACTGACACCACTGAGGCCAAGTAGCTACTCAGATGTTTTAATATACCACAATGTAGAAATACTATAGAATAGGCACATTAAAAGGGTTCTCAACCTTTTTTGACCAATAAACCCTGTCTGTCTCAAAGGTGTAACTGAAGTACCCCCTATGATAAAAACAACATCGCCGACGTCGGCAGCTGTAAGTGTTGGAAAGCGTCTGTTGCCAAAAATGAGCTGTTGAATGGGTCGTGTCGGGTCGCAACTTGCAAGTTGTAGGGAAGCGTCGAAAGCCGACTGAACATGCTTGTCGGCTTTCGACCGTCGGATAGCAGCAGGCTTGTTGTTGAAAAAGACATCAAGCCATAGGCCATTTTTAGCACCGTAATAGCCGTTTGTCTGTGTCGGCTCTAAAAGGTGCATTCAGCAACTTTTTTTCACACCTTCCAACCGACTGATCTCCAGACTTCATTCGACTGCCAGTCTGTAGTAATATGTAGTAGTCTGTTTGGTGGAGAGCTACCTTTACACAGAGCATATACTGACAGGGAAGAGGGGGCAGAATTCTTTCAACGAGTCCCCCCTTGACATACTGTAGGAGGAAGGGGAGGCAAATCTGAATGGCTTGTGGAATCACATGTTCTCTGACCTAGGCAGCCCACAAGAAACTAACTGGCTTGTCTTTGTTCATGGTTTGTGTTAAGAGGCACATTAGAGACCCAAATGTATGTGCACAAGCACTGAAAACGTGATTTTCTTTTTCTATAATATATTGAAAGTGAAGTGCCAGTGTACTCACATCCACCAGCTCCTGGTCATCTTTGGCATGGAGGTGTCTGAGGAGGTACCACCTGGCCACCTGGCCTACTGACCCGGGGCAGTCCTGGGACGACACCCTGTACACCAGCCGCTCCAGCAGACGCCTGGTTTCCCTGGAGACAGACCCACACCCACAGGCCGATGAGACTATAGTGCAGCGTTGTGTCAAACTCGCGGCCCGCTGGCGTTTTGCAGCCCACAGGCATTTTGCGGCCCGCGGAGCGGTCCAGTGCGGCACAGTATGAAGGGTTAAAAGTTCCTCGAGTGAGGGACATACTGGCTCTTCTTATATATCAAATAAGAAGAGCTTGTCTATTAAAGTCGTTTAATGGACTCAGTTATCAACATCACTTAGTTGCAAAAGTCACTTGCCAATGTTCTCTCTCTCTCTCTCTCTCTCTCTCTCTCTCTCTCTCTCTCTCTCTCTCTCTCTCTCTCTCTCTCTCTCTCTCTCTCTCTCTCTCTCTCTCTCTCTCTCTCTCTCTCTCTCTCTCTCTCTCTCTCTCTCTCTCTCTCTCTCTCTCTCTCTCTCTCTCTCTCTCTCTCTCTCTCTCTCTCTCTCTCTCTCTCTCTCTCTCTCTCTCTCTCTCTCTCTCTCTCAGCTTTTTATGTTGCTTTTCTTATTTATGAAGCATTGAGTGTCATTATTGTGGTCCATTGATATTTTCGGAATATTCTATTATTGTTCATGTGATCACTTGCTGAACGTAGGTTTGCTTAAAAAATCTTGAGCAGCCTTTTTTTGTGTCAGTTCTGCATTTATTTGACAAAGTTTTACTTTTTTTTTCATCTCTAATACCATATTTCTTGTAGCTTACAACTGTATTACCAATAATTAAAGTCCATAAGGAGCTATTCTCCTTACTAATGAACAAAAATTGTAAAGCGATATCATAGTTATCGTTGAGTGAGACTGAGACAACAGGCTGAAAAACAAAGCCAGTGACAGCTGTGTAAGTGTACACGTGTGTGCATGCGTGTCGGTGCAACTGCGTTTTTAACTTTGTCAAGCAAGCCATGACAAAATAAAGCCTTTTTAAACACTTGGATGTCAGCCTACTACAAAGGGGAAGGAACTTAAATGTTTTGACCTACAATTGAACCCTCTCCAAAGAGCACCTGTTTCAGTTTCTGATCATTACAGACCCACGCAGCCCTTGCTCCTCTCTTAATTCAACAGTATAGTATAGTGCTTACAATTTCCAACATTTCCAATGGAGGTTTTCTTTTCCTATAGACCCACCTGATGTTAAATAAAGTCCTACACTAGAGCTATGTGCTGTAGTGGGGTTGGGCTCTCGAGTGCTTACCTAGCGGCCATCTTGGTGGTGAACTGCAGCAGAGCCTGGAAGAGGGCCACCACAGGGGAGTGTTCCAGCTTCAGCACCTCAGTAGTGGCCTCAAGAACCAAGTCCTTCCAGTCATTACCAGGAAGACCAGCCTGACAACAAGTCATAAACACACAGATGGGAATTGTTTTTGTTGTCTGGGATTTCATCAAACACTTCCAAATAACATTTTTTTTTTTACTTGTTTTGTATTCCTGTTGTATTATGTAGTTTTTTTTTATATGTCTATGTTATGGACTGAGGATGTAAATTAGCAGTCCTGCTAACTCTTTATATTTTATTTATTTTATCTTTACACTGCCTCCTTTCTAAGAATCTCAATCTGTGCTTCACTTCAACTGCACTTTATTGTCATTATCAAAAGTTTACAGGTGTAAAGAGTGGGTGAAAGTCCTTTACTCACAAATTGCAGTTACATTATAAATAAGAATTGGAGGGCAAATATCAAATATCACAACAAATCAAAGTATGGGTAGCAACTGGGGCTCTCCCATGTGACATCCACCATGTTTCATAGTACAAGGGTTCCCAAACTTTTCAGGCCGCAGCCCTCCAAAATAATCATATTTGAGCTGCCCCCCCCCCCCCCTCACCATGCAGGGCCTCAGTGCCAGCAGAGCCAGTCTGAGCAGGCTGGATATCTGGCTGGTGTGCTCGCCCAGCTGAGAGGCCAGCTGCAGGCTCTGTCTGTAAGCCATCACAGCCTGGAACAGAAGTCCCTGGTTACGATACACCTCCGCCAGCCACTAGGGGGAGAGCAACAAGAGATCAGAGGATGGGAGGACAGAATGGCACAGTTACAAAAAGGACACAAGAGGTTGAGAGGATACACAGTATCCTGTCAACCACAACACAGCTTCATACTCTGTGGCACGACGTTAGGGCTGAAACTAGCGATAATTTGCTTAGCGATGATTCTATCGATTACTTTTTTGATTAATCGAATAATCAAGAAGCATGTTTTCCATAATTGTTGGTATTTGTGATATGTCAACACATAATATAAATATATATTCCGGTTTTGTCCTCCAGACCTGCAATCAGTAGCCTAGAAACACGACCCAACATGTTTTGTATAATGGAATACTATGACAGAATTCACACCTTTCAGATGAAATGCCTGTGGGAGATGACAATACAACTCCTAGTCGTCCTAGGATCAGGTGAAGGAGCATCCAACACGCCACCCCGTGGCTGAATGGCCACACTACACATTGAAATAAGGTACCCGTGGGTACAAGCAAGTACTTTTGAAAATGGCGACGAAACCAACTTGAGACCACTGTACATGCCGCGTAATATTGTTGTACAGCGACATTCGACCAAACCCCGCCCTGCGATTGGCTGAATACAAAAATGAGAAAACAAGGACTCCGCCCCCAGAGGGGACGGTGGGGGCATTTACAGTCTAATACAGACCAAAACCCTGAGATTGCATCTGGTTTCGTGGCGTGTCTCACTAGGCGTTAGACTGCCGACCCTGAGGCTCGAGATCGTATCCCGCTGAGGGCACTCTTTTTCAGACAACCGCAGACAACTTTTTTTTGGCTAATAAAGTATAGTTTTGGACCATGACGGAGGCGCGCCGACTCAGCAGACCTTGAGGCCGAGGAGTCGCGCCTGTGCGCCTCCAGGCGCGAGTGCCCGCGACGACTGGCCGATGGTCTGCTAGTCGACTCAGCGCAGTTCGAGTTATGTACCGATAGGGACAGAATAGTAAATGATGTTGTGGGGACTGCGTTTGCCCCAACTGTCACTCAAAGTGACCACTGGCCAATCACAGCGCGACTTTTCCGGGTCTGGGGCGGGTCTTGGCAGAATGTCGGTGCATATCACTATCACGCGTACATGCCAGGCTCCGAGCACTAGGTTAAGGAGCGTTAACCACTTACATGCCAGGCTCCTAGCTGGGTGGGGTTAGCCATGACAGTGCTGCTGAGCTGTTCCAGTACGGCCTCTGGTAGTGCAGTGCCGCCTTCAACCAGGAGGAGGCGCTGACACTGCACCTGTCTGAGCAGCAACATGACTGCTGGATGTTCTGGAGACACGCTCAGCACCTATAGGAGAAGAGGAGGAGGATGGGATGAGGAGAGGATGAGACTAGAGCCTAATTTTAATACTTGCTCACAACACGTCGCAACACAATGCATTGTGAGCTTGTTGATCTGTGATTTTCCTCTAACGTTTCCTCATAATACAGATAGATGCTGGGGTTTAAGTGGTTAGATGCGAGTCCGGAGGAACCGAGCAGGTTGGACTGATGGCCAGATTCCAATACTTAAATGTATTCCTGCTTGCCTCCTCTGTCCTGGATGCTGTATTTCTGTCTCATATCGTTACTGTCGGGCAGAAAGCTCTTATCTCCTAATTCTAACCTTTTGTGTTTTTTCGTAAATTAACACCCCTACTTGATCATATTACAGCATCATACAAAAGCATCAAAAGTAGCAGATCCACAAGCTCGCCAAGCGCTTTGAGCTTGTAGATCTGCTACTTAAAAAGTAAAAAGTAGCAAAATGCTAGCCTGGTTCCAAACCATAGACCCCGTCGAGTGGACTGCCTCTCTTGGGGTCTGGTGTTGTAGCGTGAACCTAGGATTTATTTGGTACAAAAAGTACCTAACGACAAGCCAATCAGCGAATATCTGCTAAATCAAGCTGTGCGGTGACGTCAGATGTAGGCGGATCTGTGGATCTCTTGTGAGTGCCAATGTCAGACTGAAGCTCCCCACTTTCAGACCACCACACACACACACACACACACACACACACACACACACACACACACACACACACACACACACACACACACACACACACACACACACACACACCATTATGTTTACATTAGGATATGAGCAGATGAGCAACCACTGCTTGATGGAGTAGGCCAGTGTGTGTGCGTGTGCGTGTGTGTGTGCGTGTGTGTGTGTGTGTGTGTGTGTGTGTGTGTGTGTGTGTGTCACCTGTGAGCAGAGGGCCTCAGCTTGGTCCAGCTGTCCTCCCAGGGTGAGACCTGTCACTGCTTGCTGCAGTACCCAGCCTTCCAGAGCCTGTGCTAGGGGGCGCTCCAACTCTTCCACACCACGCACTGGAAACACATACATTATTACAATCCATCAGTAAGTGTTTGATATTTTCTATAGGTTTTTGTTAAAAGGTTAAAGCAATTATATTCTGATAGAAATCATTGCTGTAGAGTGTGTGTTCAATAACAGGGGTATCCCTGTATCTTCAGCTCTTTAATAATCAGAAAATACATTTTCAGGTAGGTGACACAATTTCAGCCAATCAGGAGAGAGTACACATGTATTAGCTTAATTTCTGTAGTGTTCCAGTTCCAATTTTGTCTGCTCATTTCTTCGTGTCATCACTTCTAATTTCACTTGTTTAATCTGTATCCTGTCTGAGGTCTCTATCCTGATTGGATAAAATTGGTGTCCTGACCTGAAAATGCATTTTCTGTTTAATAAAGATCTGGAGAGACATGGAGACTCTTGTTACTGAACACTCTAGTCTACAGCAATGATTACTTTCAGAATATAAAGCTATTTACCAAAGAACATCACTTACCCTACCTTTAACACCAGAGGTTTTGAGGCCTACACTACGTATACAGATCACTATATTGTGTATTTAGTGATTACATTTTACTAACAGTATATCATATCACACACCTTGGACACCTTAAACTGGGCAAATTTTATTTGATAGTTATTTGTTGAATTAGCAGAAGTATAGCAGTTAATTAAGTTTCTGACAACAAAACACGACCCACCTTTCTCAGAGACCACTGCCATCAGGGTCTGCTCCAGTCCTTTTCTGCGAGGGGCGGAGCCAGAGAGGAAACCGCAAGCGTTCTCCGTGTGACAGGCAGCCATTAAGCCCGCCCACGCTGCAGGGTCATCTGATAGGAGACAGAGAGGAGAGACTGAATCCCTGCTTCATAAAAGCTTTGACACACTCAGTCGAGATGGATTTCCAAGTAACCAGTCTTAGACCCTCTCGATTCACCTGTTTCCTAGGCTGTGTGGGCATCACTTCCTGTCGATTTGATCCAATGAAATCCAATGAAACTGGTCAGATGACCGACAGGAAGTGATGGCCACACAGTCTAGGAAACAGGTGAATACGTAGTAAAACAAACCTGTGTAATCTATCAATCTAATCTAAACAATCTAATCGTAAAGTATGCGGACGATACCACCATCATCGGGCTGATAAAATCCGATGATGAGTCCAATTACAGATCAGAGGTTCAGAACCTAGTTAGGTGGAGCGAGGCCAACAACCTCATTCTTAATGCTTCAAAAACGAAGGAGCTCATCATTGATTTCCGCCGTAATAAGACACCTCCTCATCCCCTAACAATCAATGGTACAGAGGTTGAGATGGTAAAAAGTATAACATTTCTTGGTGTAACCTTTTCGGAGGATCTCAGCTGGCACTCTAACACCAACTTAATTCTAAAGAAGTCCCAGCAACGGCTCTTCTTTTTAAGAAGACTAAAAGAGTTCACTCTCAATGATCAGATTCTTCTTAATTTCTATCGCTGCATTATTGAGAGTATTCTTACTAGTTCTTTTACAGTTTGGTTTGGTAACCTCACAGTGAAGGAGCGAAAATCCCTGAATAGAGTAGTGCGCCTTGCCCGAAAAATAACTGGTGCCAACCTACCAGCCAGGGACGTGCTGGCCACTGGGAAATTCGGGAAAATTCCAGAACGGCCGCGCCATTTAAGGGTCGCCAGACGGCCGGTGGGCCACCCAAAACAACTGCAGCATGTTTTGTTTTTTTTATTGAAAATCTTCGGAAAATCCCAGAGCTGAATTTTGGTCCCAGCACGCCCCTGCTACCAGCTCTAGAAGAGCTCTATAGTAACAGACTCTTATCTCGGGCCTCCAGTATCATGGAGGGCTCTGCTGGTCATCCGGCCGCAGGCCTCTTTGCTCTACTCCCCTCGGGCAGACGCTACCAATCTATTGGCTGCTCCACAAACCGCTCTGCAAACAGCTTTTTCCCAAGCGCAGTGCGTAAATTAAATGAAAAATTGCCCCTGTCTAGATCCTAGACCACGCTCCCTTTCTTCTCCTGTTATCATTCTCCTGTAAAGGAAGGACTGGTCCAAGGTATATCCAAAAAATGCTCATGTCCCTCTCGTATTTATTTCCTCATACTTCTATGAATTGTTGATGTTTTTCTGTACCTTTTTGTATCATGTCTTGTAAATGTTCTTAAAAATGTTTTTAGCTCTTGCACCCCATTTCCAATGTAGTTCACTACAAATGGCAAATAAAATGACTCTGACTCTGACTCTGAGTTGGTACTGTACTGTGTTGCACTCTTCTTTTCCCTCTACAGAAATTCTCTTGGCCAAAAATAGCAGATCCACAATCTCACAATGTGAACGTTCCCCCAGAATAGGGATGCCAGGGCTCAAGTGGTCAATCAGGGCAAAGATGTGGTTAAACAAGCTCCTTTGTGTAGCAAAGCAGCGAGCCTTGATTAAAAAAATCAAACCGCCCAAAACCCCCGAAATGCATAGAAAACTATGGTATAATGCATAGTTTATAACAGGTATAACACTATACAAACACAATGGTCTTACACCTACATTAGGTTACTATTCATGATTTGTTTTGTTTTTTCTAAAAAAGAGGAAGCAACCCATATATTTGAACGGAAATGTATATTTCTATCCTGTGCTTCACAATAATAATAAAAAAGGTCCATTTAGGCCATTTTTACCATGAAGGCCCGCAGAGACGCTGCGTTGGGGCCGCATGCGGTTGAGTAGCGCTGCTCTAGAGCAGCTCCAGTTTGCTAAATTGCCATTTGTGCATAATGTTAGAACATGACGATTTTGCAGGCTTATGCAAAGGCTAAAATAATTAAGATAGCATGTTATGTAGACAGATGCCAGGTTCATTTGTAGACCTGGAATCCTATAATTGTAGTTTCAATTTACAGATTATAGCTTTTTTGTTATTATACTGTTTAGACTGATGATAGGTTCTTGGTTTACCTATGATCCTAGATTACTATTTCTATACATTTGATGTATTACCTTGTGTTTACCTTGCTTACTGTAAATCGCTCTGGATGATTAAGAGCGTCTGCTAGATGCCTTAATTGTAAATGGATGTAAACTGTGTGTGTGTGTGTGTGTGTGTGTGTGTTTGTGGTTACCGGGACACAGCAGCACAGCTCTCTGCATGGTCTTCAGTGCATTCCTGTGCCTGTCTTCTCCAGAGTGTCTCCCATTGGCCAGCTGGTTTACTCCACTGTACAACAACGCCCTCTGCAGGTGCACAAATGTCATATCAGTTGCCTAACATTGCAGTGGAGATACAGTATAATCCATGGGATGTATTATAATGCCTGGGACAGTGAGACATAGACAACTGTATAACAATCCAAATATATCTTTAAAATCAAGCTAAATAAACCTTGCTGATCTTTGTCAAAACATACAATATTGTCTATTTCTTAGGACTCAAGAGTCATAACTGGAGAAGAATAAAGCCAGATTTTTGTAATACAAAGACAGACGTTTACCTTTCCTAGGGTCATACTGGACAGACAGGCCACATGGCCGGCCATCGCTCCACCCTGAACACAAAGGAGGTATAAGTGAGACATACGTGAATTTTGCCTCACGTTACTCATTTTTGACTGTGGGATTTGAGCACATGTTTCGTTCAATTAGGAGGAGTTTCAATTTGTGCTAATATGCGAAATAGACACAATGTGGACGGCCCAGTGCAAATGTGTGTCTTTTCTTTCTTTGACTTTGGATGTAATCGTGTTGCGAGAAGAAATCCTTTGCATCCGGTGTGAACACACCAAGGATGACACCTTGTAAGTAATGTCTAGACAAGGCTGCTGTCCATGAGGATGTACTGTACAGTAGCTGCATGTTTTTGATTGATTGATTGATTGAATACTTTATTAGACAGGAATGTGAACAGCACGAGGTACAGTCAGACATCAAAGCTAAAAGGATAACAAAAAAAAATCACACCCAGTGTGAAGTGAGTGGTGCTATTTATGAGTTATTCATTTCACCATGCATCTCGGTAGCCAATCACAGCACGTCCTGCGAAGTGACGTGCTTACATTTTTGAGCGGTGTAGCCGCTCCTATAAGTGGGTTTGGGAGCCATCCGTGGCGACAGTATTTCTTTCCGTCGCGAAAATGTGTCTTTCGCTGTACTGTGATTGGCTGATTGGCTGTGTTGTACTGTGATTGGCTAGCGAACGCATGATGAAATTAATAACCTATAAATAGCACCACTCACTTCAAAAAAATTACTTTTTTTTTTTAGTGAGTTTTTAAATAGCACCGCTCACTTCACTCTGGGTGTGATTTTTTTATTAATTTCATCATGCGTCTCGCTAGCCAATCACAGCGTGTCTGCGATGTTTGAAGTTAATTTCATCATGTGTCTAGCTAGCCAATCACAGCACGTCCTGTAAAGCTTAGCCTATGGGCGTGTTTTCCACAGCATGGCGTCACAGCGAAAGACACATTTTCACGACGGAAAGGAAAACTTTCACCACGGATGGGTCCTAAACCCTCTTATAGGAGCGGTTGCACCGCTCAAAAAGGTCCTGGGGACTTGTTTCCATTGTGGTCCTATGTATTCAATTCATCAACATAGCATAACAATTACACAAAAATACATATCATAATGTACGTGAATGATGTTGTATATCTTGAGTGTGTGTGTGTGTGTGTGTGTGTGTGTGTCTGTGTGTGTGTGTGTGTGTGTGTGTGTGTGTGTGTGTGTGTGTGTGTGTGTGTGTGTGTGTGTGTGTGTGTGTGTGTGTGTGTGTGTGTGTGTGTGTGTGTGTGTGTTTACATTGGCTTTCTTGGGGCAGTACTTTGGCACCAGCCTGGACAGGAAGGCCCATAGAGATGGGTTGCCTGGATTGCTGTAAAGAGAGCAAAAAACTTACAACACTGCAGACTTTGCATAGATTTCCTATTGATTAGAATTGAAATAAATCATGTAGTTACATTCCTGAAACTTTTCAGTTTACAATCTAACAAGCTCAAACATTTGTACATCTGTTATAGTAGCCTAAAAGTATAGTGTGCTACAGGGATGAGTTACCCCCACCACCACCATGGGTTCCTACTGTACCTAGAGTTTTTAATTAATAAAAAAAAAAAAATGCACATACGTTTCAAAAGACATGGTTGAGATATTGCAGGTGTAATTTATTTCATGGGACAAAACTGGTCTGTGGTTGACCAAAGACCAGTTAAATAGTTAAATAAACCAGTTAAATAATTGGAAATCTGGTGATAAAACCCACTTCAAACTTAGTTTCGGGCTTTATACAAACTGTTACACTATTGCAACTTAGGAAAAGCAAGGTCTTATGCACACCTGATCGGGGCATAGGCAGGGATCAGACGTATTGAATAAAAGAAAAGAACCCGTACACTGTCTACACTCGCACAATAAGGACAGCTTTATTTAAATAAAGTTGTCCTTATTGTGCAGTGCAAGTGTAGACGGTAAGCAGGTTACGATACGATACGATAATACTTTATTGTCAGTTCACACTGAAATTTGTCTTGCGACCCAGCAGCCATGTATGCAACAATAAACAGTTCACACATTTGACATGACACAAGAAAAACAAAACACAATACAAAATACATACATAAAGACATACAAAGACAAGAGCAATGTCCACCTCTCAGCCTACCCCTGGCCTATAACTCCTGATTAAGCCTCAGTGTCGTCTGATGGACAAAGGACCTCTTCAGTTTGACCTTATTGTATGTAGGAACACTGTATCTCCTTCCTGAAGGCAGCAACCTATATTCTCCATATAAAGCATGGCTAGTGTTTGAAGTGATATTCCTTGCCAACCTTATCATACTGTCATTATACGTAGTTGTATAGAGCCTTTATTGTATTGTATTTTATTTTACACTATTGTAACTTAAAATGACATCTGTACATCACATAAACTAGTCCTGAGTCCAAACGAAACAACTAGACAAGTGTACCTGTGTACGGCTCTGGCTGCCTCTCTCTGCACAGCGCTGTAGTTCCCCTGTAGGGCCAGCAGGGCGCAGGTGAGCAGACATCGCTGAGACACAGCGTCCCCAGTTGCCGTTCCCAGTTTCAGCAGCTCCGTCAGAGCAGCGGTGGCCAGCGTAGCGTCACGGTGGACCAAACCGAGGGCGCACAGGCACAGCAGAGACTCTGGGATAGGCTCCTTTAACATGGAGCTGTAAGGACAGGAACACAGGAACATAAAACCCAATGTGCAGCACATAGAAAAGCATTTTCATTCCAACATAATATAAACTAGAGATCGAATTGGGGTGTGAATACTCTGTGTCTACTCTGTATACATGTAACAACTGTGACATGTATTTATGTTGGGACCCCCTCCAAAACAAGATGGTACATCTCAAGGGGTTTATCCCAAGCCCCCAGAACCACGGTAGAACAGTGAAGCTGCCTTCGCCTGGTGGTCAAAACTGGGATAGCAACACTTCTGCATTTAAAATGCTACTGCGCGTGCGTCTATCGTTAAAACGCACTAATGTCCCTTCAGAGACTCCGTAAAAACCCTAGTGCGCCTGCTCAGAACCAATATTTCTTACTTCTGGGTGCTTCAAAAAAAATTATAGCTGGGGAATCCGCCCTCTAGATACATTATAACTCTATGGTTTATCCTAATAAAGAAACTTGAACACACATTCACGGTACCACACAGCCTCTCTACCCACTCAGCTATTGGCCCCCTAAACAGGTAAAGTCCACCATTTTGACAGAGACAGTGGAGGCTAAGCCTCAGTGAACTGACCATTTGAAGAGCAGGGTTTTAGCGGCGTCCAGGTTACCCTGCCTGTGTTGCAGCAGGGCCAGTGCTGTCAAGATGTACGCCTTCTCCTTCTCGTTGGACGCCACCGCCAGGGCACGCTCGTACGCTGCGGGAACGCACACAGAAATGTGAGCAACGCTTACATATAAAATGATACAGTAAGTTACAGATTCCTTTACTGTTGTCCTTTAAATTATGTCTCACTAACTAGACTAGCCTCGCGTGGCCAGACAATATCACACGACACACTGCGTGGATATTAGTCTGGTCCCTATCAATAGATTTTTTTCCAAGGGGCGGTTACAAAAAGAACCAAACGGACTCTATTGGTTAGACCTAAACCAATCAGAGCAGTGCTTCCTTGTACGAACAAATCAGAGCAGTGCTTCCTTGTACGTCATTGCTCCAAATAAGGTGATAAGCCCGCCCACATTTGGATACTGGGCCCTGATTGGTCCCTCACGACTTCGGAGGGAGAGAAATGAAATCTCTATTTTGTGGTGAAAGGGTATTGGTGTTTCTCACCATCGGTGCTCTGTGGGATGAGTCCTGCCCTGCAGAAGGCCAGAGCTAGGCCGATCAGATCACAGAGGTCCTGCAGCGGCGTGGAGGAGTACACACGCACCGCGTCCTCCCACTGACCCGAGGCGCTGCGGAGAACACGGCAGGGTTTTAAAAACCTACATCCTATGCAAACCTACATGTATCCTCGCTCTCATGAATTCATGGGTATGATACATGGGCACTAAGACCTGTTGTTTCCATGCCGCTTTTAAAATATTCATCTGTAATGAATCTACTAAATGGCTAAATGATTATTTTTCTTCCAGGTGTGTCTGCCGTTTTGTTTCCTGAGATTAATTGCACAGCTTGTGTTTTGTTGTTTCTTATCATTTGAACGCTTCTGCTGTGTTTTTCTGATTTCTGTTGTATGTAAAGCACGTTGTGAGTTCTCTCTCTGAGAAGTGCTATACAAATAAAATGTACTTACTTAATACTTACTGCGATGCTGCTTTTAAAATATTCATCTGTAATGAATCTAGATAGGCTAAATGACTTTTCTTCGGGGTGTCAGCTGTTTTGTTTCCTGAGATTAATTGTATAGCTTGTGTTTTGTTGTTTCTAATCATCACACGTTGTGTGTTCTCTCTGTGAGAAGTGCTATACAAATAGAATGTACTTACTTACTAAATCAAATCATAATGAGTACAGTATGTGGTGTGCGTGGGTTGTTACCATAATGCACGGCCATAGCTTCCCAAAGCAAAAGATAGTTGTTCTGAAGGAGATGTTGACTGAAGCAGTTCCACTGCCCTGAGGAAAGAAACACAAAAACGTAAAGAAACATGACATTCACACAAGTTAAACCACACATCATCATCACACACAATCATTTATTGAATTAGAAGACACTAAAGATCGTGTCATAATTGTAATGACAATTTAACAGATAGAAAGTGGCTTACTTAACCACTTAAGCCCTGTGCATAAAAAGTAAGAGATCTACAGGCTCTCAATATGCGTTTAAGTACCGGTAATGCATTTTTAGCAAAATAGATTTCCTTTTACACCCAATTCAAATTTCAATCACAAATGTTTTGATCTGTAGGGATCTTCATCAAGTCAGAGACAGAGAGACAGTGACAAAGCCAAAGACAGGCAGACAGTGAGACAGACACCTCTGGTAGGCCTGCACAGCCTGCGTCTTCAGCTGCAGGTGTTCGTTGAGGTATCCCAGCATGATGAAAGCATCAGGATCACACTGGATCCTCTCTGAGGGCGACACATGAAATCCACATTCATATGTACAGTTTTATTATCACACACACACACACACACACACACACACACACACACACACACACACACACAATTTACACTTTAGGTATTTAGCAGACACTCAGAGCGACTTACAGTAAGCAAGGTAAACACAAGGTAATACATCAAATGCATAGAAACAGTAACCTAGGACCCAGTGTTGATTTCGTCGACTAAAAAACAATGACGAAAAATGCTCGTCGACTACCTTTATTCACTGACGAAAACTAAATAAAAACGAAATAAAACTAAGCTTTAATGACTAAAACTAAGACTAAATATATTGACAATTTCGTCAACAAATAAAAACTAGACTAAAATGTTAGTGAGGGAAGTAATTTTATATTTGGTTGCACTCGGGTGTTGCGCTCTGAAAATAGCAGATCTATATGCTGACAACGCGTCGCAGCGCGACGTGTTGTGAGCTTGTAGATCTGCTATTTTCAGCATGCAACCAAGCGTAAAATCAGCCATTACGACGCCATCAAGGCACCGACAAAATACATTTTAGTCAACTATAATTTTATGATATTTAGTCGACTAAAACTAGACAAAAACTAAAACATTTCAGATGACTAAAATATGACTAAAACTAAATGGAATTTTATTCAAAAGACTATGACTAAAACTAAATCAAAATTTGCTGACAAAATCAACACTGCTAGGATCATAGGTAAACCAAGAACCTATCATCAGTCTAAACAGTATAATATATCTGTCTACATAACATGCTATCTAAATTTATATTTTAACCTTTGCATAAGCCTGCAAGGCACACATACACTCACCTGTGTACTTGCTGAGAGACACCTGAGCTGCGGAGACGGCGTTCATCTGGACGATGTTGTAGCGATACAGCTCTGAGTCTCTGTTGCTCTTGTCCAGCAGGGTGGAACACACCCAGTAGGCATAGCCTTTCACTCCCTCTGTCTGCAGATGAAAGACACCACAGAGAGACAATGCAAAGACAAGTAGATGAAGGGTATACCCAGGGGAAAAAGGGTAATAATGTGGCAAAGTAGGCTAAGACCAAATGTCATCAAAGTTGTATCTTGCTCATTAGCTACTGTAGCTTGTTACTGGCTGGGGGAGGGGAGGGGAGGGGGGGGGGCACTCACATGTGTGCTGAGCTCTGTGGTGTGTCTAAAGAGATCCATGGTGTCATAGCTTCCCACTGTCTCCGCTATCAGGGCCTGGGAGGACAACACCAATATACAAGATAGATGAGAGGGCGATGAGAGAGAGAGAAAGACAGCAGGGGGAAAGACAACCTGACTATAGCTACTACGTTAATTGTAAGGTGTTACTGTGGGTAGATTGCTCAGTATTACCAAGTCATAACAAAATTAAGTTCACTTTATTATCAAATGAATACAGACATCTCAGTTGGAAGTACCGTATACGTCATAAACATTTCGGCAGCTAGTTAAGATTGTTACTCTACCTGCAGCAATACATCATGGCATAGTATTGTAATCCTTTGTGTGTGAAGAGATTACTATTGGATCGAAAAGCTCAAGGTCAAAATAGAGAATGGATGGGTAATGATAACGCTTTGGGTCAGAATAGTTCGAATCTCTCAGAAGTACCTGGGAGACTGACCTGAGGATACGGCCCTCTGACAAGATATAGACATATTTTAGACTTATAGACATACATATTAGACACACACTACACTAATGCAAGGTTGGCAAAGTTGTACTTTATCAATTTAGGTGCAGGTAATAGATATGAGCAGTCCGCTGCAGACTTTGTCCATGCTGTGGTTGAGCTCCAAGCTAAATGAAGACTGGGCTTAAATATGTGAATCCTATCAGAAGGCTTTTCCATCTGACAATAGATCCTAAACCTTATACAGCAATTTCTGTAATCCCAACGGAGTCAAAAATACCTACTGCTATGCAAAGGAAGACAGTCCTAAGTGGACATATTTCCTAAATATCCATCCTGCTTACGAGGCTTCCTTGCAAATGAGATGAAGTAAAAACATCTAATAAGATCAGATTGCATACCTGTCCAATCCAGCAGGTGACATAAAGGGGCTCCAAGGACTGGGCAATCTTGAAGGCCTCGTGTGAAAGCTAGGAAGACAGATGTTGTTTACAAATCAACTGTACAGAAATAACATCTAACTCGAGCCCATTAGTTTAGATACTATATGAAAAATCAATGGAAAAAGGTAACACTGCAGACCTCTATATGTTCCTTCTTCAGATACAGGGCACCAAGGTTTGTCCAGGCAACGACATTCTATGATGGGAGAGTAGAGGTAACAAAGAGTCTTGAGACATATTATAACTATACCACCTGGCATGAAAAAACACAAGTACTGTAACTTACATTAGCCTCTGCTTGTATGGATTTGATGAAGCAATGCTGAGCCAGGGCAAAGTTCTCAACACCTGTTATGAGAAACGACACAGGACAGCACTGAGAAAATGACATTAGCTCTGTTGATCTTCTAGGCCAAGGGTTGCCTCTTTCTTACAGTAAGTAATATTTGACAATCTGGCCAATTTGGTAAAAAGGTCTTAAAAGTAATTCAATTGTCACTTTATAAATATGCAGATACCCTGTATACACTTATACTGTATGTTGGTGTGTTTACTGTTGGGTTGCACATTAAGCTAATCATCTGGGGATCCCCCAAAATAATTTGGAGACCCACTGATCTAGGCCAAGGTCACATGACCCAACTAAACAGTGAAATTGGTTTATAATAATAATAATAATCACTTTTGTTCATGGCGATCACTCCCAAAGCATTCCAGTAAGTGTGGCTCCCACTGTCCATCATGATGGCCTTTTTCACACACTGAGAGGGAAAAAAGGGCAGAATGGTAAAAATATAAACAAATTTAAATTATGCTGAACAATAATGATATATTTTTAAAGAATCTCACCTGCTGGGCCTTCTCCAGCAGAAGGACTAGAGAGCCGTCCTCCTCCTCCTCTACAGGGCAGGGTATGTGGGCCTGGTGGTAGTAGTTGAGACCCAGGGCGTACCAAAGGCTGGGGGCCTCAGGCATCAACTTCAGGGCACGGCCGTAGCACCTACAGGAAAAACATGTCATTACATGTCATTTTTTATTGATTGATTAATTGATTGAATACTTATTACTATTAACGGTTTGTAAAAAGTACAAAAGGTACCGTTATACGGTAATAATGCTAAAAGGATAACACAAAAGGTCTTGAGGGCTTGTTTCCATTGGGGTCCTATGTATTCAATTCATCAAGACATATACAGACATACAATGCAATACTAAACAAGAGATCATTAATACTAGGAGCAGTAAAAGTATATTTATAGAAAAACAGTGGGGGGGTCATTTCTTTTGGCAAGCTAGAACAGTGGTTCTCAAACTTTTTCATGTCAAGGACCCCCAAATTGACACTTATTAGACCGCGGACCCCCATTTGAAAAGATAAGCCAGGGACCCCCATAAGAGAAGATTTATACGGCTTTCTAGCAGTGATTCTCAACCATTTTAATGTCAAGGACCCCCAGTTTGACATGCATTAGGCTACGGACCCCCATTTAATGGCATTTATACCTCTGGGACCCCAATTTATATTATAAAATCAATGTTAACTTAACTCTGAGAGCGTACACATGGAACCAAATGGACCCTTCCATGTGTACACTCTCAGAGTTACAGAACCATAAGGGTCCATTTGGTTCCTATCCATCATTTAGCTGGGGACCCCCTGGAACCGCCCCAAGTACCCCTGGGGGTCCCCGTACCCCACTTTGAGAACCAATGAGCTAGAAGACTTGTCTAGGTCCAGTTGCAAATTGCACACAGCTGCTCTTTCATGGCGGAGGGTAGGGAGTCGCACTTTTTGATGGCTGGTAATCTCTCAAGACAGATTCAGAGCTCCACAGCTGAATCTGTCGGCAACTCCCATTACAACGTGTGGAGTTGTTGTTATTAGGAATGAACACAAAGGAGCACCACCGGAAGAGGAGGGCTGAAGGAGCGTAAACGGGCCAACATCCGTTCTCTATACAGGGAATTAGGCGGTGCCCCCAGAGGCAAATTCAAAGGATCATTTTCTTTTTTTTGCCAATGGGTTCCCAGATTGGATGGCTGGTGGCAGGGCATTCCGCACTTTGGTGGGATAATAGTCAGCTACTGATTTGTCAACATTATTAGGTTTTGCATTGTAGGTTCACCTCAATATTAGAAGAAGCAGCAGCTACTACATTTGGAAGAAAAATAATACATAGCCACTTTTAATTTGACGATTAGAAATCAACTAAATACGTGAGTATAAAGTGAGTTTATCAACAGTAAGTACATAGGATCAGGAGAAGAGTAATAGTGCGTGTGTGGGGGGGGGGGGGGGGGGGGGGGGGGGGGATTCAAACCTATAAAATAAGCCTGTCTGAGGTCATACCTCTCCCCAACTTTGAGTGTCTGGGCCTGGTTGAGACTGTGGCTCTGGGTGGTGGGTTCTAAACCAGCCAACGGGCCAGGCATCAGAACCTGGGCTCTGTTTGGAGACACGGCTCCCACGGTGGTGGTGCAGGCGTCTCCGAGCAGCTTCCACAAACAGGACAGGTCTGGACGAAGTTCCACTGCCCTGGGGGAAGGACAGGACGAGACCAAAGGTCACTCAACAGATGGAAAATAAACACAGGAGGATGGATGGATTTTCAATGACTAAACATGAAGCTGTTATTTTAACACTGGGGTTATAAAGCTTCATATTAGGGCTGTAACTATCGATGATCTTCTTAGCGATTATTCTATCAATGATATACAAGCTCATAGCGCGGCACCGAGTGCCGCGCTATGAGCTTGTAGATCTGCTATTTTTGAAAAATCGAGAAAATGTGTTTAAATTAACACTTGAGGTGCCAGAGGTTTATTAAAAAAATGTACGTTGAGTGCCTGGATTTTTAACCATTTTTTAACCTTTTTCAAGTAGTCACAAAATATTTTCAGTTATCACCGTCCTCACGGTGATCCCCTCATTACACACATAGAGGTCTCGTACAATCGGGGGGGGGGGAATTAAAAACATTTGGTAATCCGTTCCATAGTTGCAGCCAGTTGAAAATAGTCAAATTAACATTGTAAAAAAAAAAAAGTACACAGGAGCAGAGATACAGGCTTTTGAAGTCATAAGTTAACCAGGAAGTGGATTCAAGTCTAAATCTTCGAAAAATGATATCTCCTGTTGCTTTTTTTCATTTCTTTTTCAAAAAACGTATATATACGGTTTTGGCACTCCATGGTTGTATTCCCAAAACCGTATATATACGGTTTTGGCACCACTAATATAGTAACATAGATTTTGTCAGAATACTGTTGGGATTTAGAAGACATTTGTAGAATCGGCTTCAGGTCTTAATGGGTTAATCCAATAAACTAAAAAATATATATATAATTGACTAAATCGATTAGTCCGATTAAGCCCCATTTAATATTTTGACATGCACTGGTGTACCGCAAAAATAGCCGATCTACAAGATCTACAAACGTGTATATTGGCTATGTCAAAAAATGTAAATCATATAGTTATATGTCACATTGAGACTTGTATTGCGTACCTGAAGAGGTTTTGTATGGCCTGTTGGATGAGGTCTATGGCACCTCCATCTCTGCAATCTTCCATCAAACCTTTAGCCAGTGCCAGCTGACACTCTCCTAGACCTGAACAAATGATAGATAGATATATCACAATATATCACATCACAGAATCAAATAACTAGAAAACAGATCACAGAAGGTGTGACGAGCAACTAGGGATATGCAATTCCAAATTATCTGGAACCCCCGACAGTAAAGATGATGAAAAAAAGTTATAATAGTAAAAAAAAGTACACAAGGAATACAGTACATACAGTACAGCAAAATAGAATCTCATGACTGAAAATGTAATGATGATGTTTAGGTATCATGCTGCTGTTCTACATACAGCCCAGTTGAAGATAAAATGACAGATTGAAGCTTTACCCTTTGCTTTATGAAATGTCTGAGACCATTCATGTTTATGGAGGATGCTTCTGAACATGTATTCTATTGCTAGTTTGACAACTTCAAATACTCTTTAATCTTAACCCATTAAGACCTGAAGAAGCATCTGTGTCACTTTTTCATTTGAGCTAAAAAGCATTATTTTACACTTTGGCTATTCAAAAATAGCAGATATACAAGCTCGTAGCGCGGCACCGAGTGCCGCGCTACGAGCTTGTAGATCTGCTATTTTTGAAAAATCGAGAAAATGTGTGCAAATTAATATATTTATATTGTTTTAAAGCGAACATTTTTAACTCAAATCTTATGTTTTTTCAGAAAACTGTTAGGATTTAGAAGACATTAGTAAGAATCGGCCTCAAGTCTTAATGGGTTAACAAAACTATTAAGCGATTAGTAGATCAGCTACATGCTGACTTCTATGGTATCCAAATCACTGAAATCCGTCGCAGCGACTGAGAACTTTAATCCATGAGTACACACACCTTTGAGAGCAGGGACATAGTCCTCCCGTGCTGTGACCTGCAGGTACTCTGCAGCAGCCTCCTTGAACTTGCCCAGGTTCTGTTTGATGGCAGCCGCCTGGTAGACACTGTAGATGGAGGCAGGGTGGAGCTGGTGGGCCTTGCCGAAGGCCTTCAGGGCTGCCGTGAAGCTCCTGCGGTTCAGGTAGGCCTCGCCCAAACACTCCCAACACACCCAGTTCTCTGGGTCAGCCCGCAGGGCTGCCTGCAGGCTACACAGAACAAAATCAAAACATCAATTGCAAGGATTAACCACTTAAAAGCGTATACTTAGTTGACTGGAGTCTCCCAGGGCTCTATATACTAGGGCCATCCTGTTTGCGTTCTATACTAAATATCTTCTGCAAAAATAACCGATCTACAAGCTCACAACGTGTCACAACTTGTTGGTAAAGCTTGGCATGAGAGGTTGTAGGGGAAGGGGAAAGTCTGGCCTTGGATTGGATCCGAGACCAGTTTGTACAGTTTGTACCAAATGTCAGATTCTTACTCAGCGACAGCCTGTGGGTTCTGCCCAATCTTCAGATGGTAAAGGCCTCTTCTCATCCAGGCCCACTTGGCTGAGCCCGGAGTGGCTTTCTGTAACACTGACTGGAGCACTGCTAGGGCTGTGTCCTATGGCAGAGGGAGAGAGAGAGGAGAAATTATTGAAACCAATTAAAACCCACTAAAAGACTTGAGACCGATTCTACAAATGCCTTCTAAACCAGTAGTTCTTTCAAGATTTTTCCAAAAAGTTCAAAAATAGCAGATGTACAGTACAAGCTCGCAGTGCGGCACAACGTTTAACCAACATTAAAATATAAAACACAGATCCTTTCCCGGTTTTAATGGGTTAAGTTTTGAACACCATGGCTTTCAACTAGGGCTGCAACTATCGATTATTTTCTTAGCTATTAATCTAATCGATTAATGGTTTGCTTAATCAGATAATAATAAATCATATTTTATAAATCAACAAATCAACACCATAAGCCCATTTACTTCGTTATGCAACGTCCATTTATGCTACTCTATTAATTTGAATAGAAGACTTTTCTTTAATTTGGTAAATCAATTAAATTGATCACTTTGAACTGCTGCACCCCACTTTATTTCTGACATTTGTTTGTTCCATTAAATGCCTTAAACGTTAAACTGTACTACAGTGTTTTCTCCCACTAGGGTCCTCACCATGTCCCCTTGCTCCATACTGAGGTCCACAGAGGCGGCCCCCGACTCGGCATCGCTGTTGTCCACCTCAAAGGCCTTCTTATAGCAGCCCCGCGCTCGGCCGAGGTCCTTAGCCACCCCGCGGTAGTAATGTCCCAGGTAGCGGAACACACAACCCAGGTAGGGGTCCTGCTTCGCTGCCTGATGAACAGATGCACATTTAGAAGAAGCTGGAGGTGAGACAACAAGCTCTTAACGGAAAGATTACAGGTTCTCATGGTCTGTGTCCATAAGCAAGTATGACACTGTATGCTCTAATATCCAATTAATCCCTATATTCTTTGTTGACAGAGGTCCCCTCCTTTTTTCTCTCTACACCAAATCTTTGCAGAAAATAACTGATCTACAAGCTTCCCCAGAGTAGGGAAGCTAGGATTCATGTGGTTAATCTCACGTTATAACTGGCTCCAGGTGAAGAGCATCAGCTAAGCAACTCAATGGCAAGATATAATGGCGAGAACGTTTTCTTACCCATCAAAAAAGCAAAGATTAGGACATGTCAATCTTACTAACCTTCAACAAGTGCGTGTGGGCCTTGGTCCTGTCTTGACGAGTCTCTTCGCCCATGTCCCAGTAGAGCTGTCCCAGGAGGAAATAGTATTCCCCGCAATCTGGGCTCTGAGCTGCTGCCTGCATGAAACTATAGTAGGAAGACAACAGAGAGAGCATGAGCTCAGTTCGGGGCTATCCCCACGCTGGCAGAAGGAGAGTAGTGAAGAAAAAGAAGGAGTAAGTCCTCACACTGTTTCTCAAGCTCCAAGAAACTCGCTTTTTATTATAACTGCAACGTTTCGACCTTCTAGGTCTTCATCAGGCAAAGGCCTTTTCACCATTTGCCTGATGAAGACCTAGAAGGTCGAAACGTTGCAGTTATAATAAAAAGCGAGTTTCTTGGAGCTTGAGAAACAGTGCGGACTTCCTCCTTATTTTCTTGATTCCTCCTTGATGTCCAGCACCTGGCCTAAATACAGGCGTGGGATGTGCACACAACCTTCTCTTAGAAGGAGAGTAGTGCCCATAATTACAGCTTAGGCTTTTTTTTTAAAGGAAGACAACAGAGCAGTTTCTACACTGTTAATGGCTAGCTAAAGAGACATTATCACACATTCACGCATTCATAGGTTGAAGGACAACACAGCAGGTGCTGCTGGTGGGTTGTGGCCCTTGTTTCCCACTCTTTGTTGTGGTAAACTCTGGTGTCTCCTAAGCCACAAATTCAAACCACACCGTCTGTTTTTCATCCATGTTTCCATGTGATGTTTCACACAGAGTTCATTCCACAGCGAGGTCACAGTCACTATGACAGTTCAGCTTGCGGCGGCACTTAAGCCTATGCTGAATGGTCAACTACTGGACTGGTATAGGGCTATGTCGTCTTAATGTTTGTTTGATTGATTGATTGAATACTTCATTAGTCAGAAATGTAAACAGCTTGTGGTACAGTAAGACATTAAAGCTACTCATTTTATTACGCCTTTATTCAGTATAGTTTTACTGCAGCTTTTATTCAATCTGTGTTTCTTATTACCATCACCCAGGGGGAACTAAAAGGGTGGGTATGTAATAATTACATGTAAACATTAATATAAAGCAAACTTCAAAATGCAGAGTTTACAAAGTGATATACACAAAGGCTAAATGAGTAATTAGCCATGCTACCACAACAGAAAGGCACAAACACATGAGTTCCACTACCTCTGCTCAGCCAGCTGATGCTGATTCTGGGCTAACTGGGCAAGTCCTCTCAGTGCCAAGCCGGGTGCAAAGTTAGGATCAGATCCTATTAGCTCTGATGATACCTGTCAAAGACACAGCCAAAGATGGAAGCAATTATTATAACAGCACTTATATAACAAGACTTACATGTCTTGTTTCTTATGATAAAATGCCGGTACACTATCTTTTTAACCCTGGCATTAATTGAAAGAGGAAGGTTAGCTAAGCATTTGTAAATATAGCTTGCCCAAGTTGAGCAAGAATGTGTCATCGTACTATATCTTATCTCATATAATATAATGTCATATCTTTCACAGATAATTTCAACATTTGTTACACAATAAAATGTTAATTTAATGGAAAAGAGGGTACACATTTGTAGAAATGTTAAATGTGTACACACTTGGGAGTTCAATTAACACTGTGTAGAAACAAAAGATTAAAGGTATTTTACCTGGAGAGCATTGTCCACCTGTCCTTTATTCAGATACGCTCTTCCTTTAAAGGCCATCAGAACAGGATCATTTTTAGCACCTGGGATCTAAAGCAAAAATAAATAAATAATCAAAATCAAAACCAAAAAAAAGATAAACTGCATTTAGTGTTCGCAAATTCAACTTTGCTCAAACTGCAAGACAATGCTGGTGCTTGTGGGAAAACTGCTGTATAGTCAAATTAAAATAAACTCGGATGCATGCATGTGCTGCAAAGAGAAATAGTTCCCTGACAAGAATCAGAAGTCAAATTCAATGAACGTCACAGATGAACCCCATGCTATACATAAACACTGACAGAGCGTGAGAGTATGTGTACATGTGAACTGCAATACCAAAATCAGTGAATTGTTGGAATACTTTTCTCAGTTAAACTGGGCAGCAACAAAACCCCAAAACAAAGAAGATTTTGTCCTTTAGTAGCAAGTGACTGAACCGGGCAGAGCAGGTTACAACTGGTTCAAGTGTCTTAAGGCCATTTTATGCTTTGAGCGTCAAAGCATCTCCAGAGTTTATTTCATCTTCCCATCCAATCATAGAACAAACATTTTATGAAGCGCCATACATTTTTCCAGAGGTACACAACACCAATCATCAATTGGCATTCACCTCTGTGAGCATCTCCAGAGCCTGGTCTGCAGCCTTCTCCTCCAAGCTCTTCACCAGAGCCTCCAGTCTCATCCTCAGGAGGCTGAGCTTCAGTTTCTCATCTCCAGGCTCACACAAAGTCAGACCTATGAATGATGCAACAAGGCACACACGTTCAGAATTTCTCTGAGGGCTCAAACACAGCCTCAGGCCACACGGGAGCTAACTAATAAACAAATAATAATAATCATCTTTTTTTGGTGAATACTTAGGTAACAATATGAAAGTTTAAATGTCTATTTTAGGACTTGAAAATGGTTAAAACTGAGGAGGAAGGTTTAGTGTGAACAACAAAATCTTCTATTTTTCTTCTATTGAGCAACACAAAAGTAGCATGCTCATCGGTCACACAGGTGAAACATACCTTGGCTGCAGGATGTGGCACAGTCTGAGTATCTGTGCATTCTGAGCTGGGCCTGAGCCAGACTGGACCAGCCTGTACTGGAGGCTGTTTTCATTAACCCTAATGAAAACACAACAGAAAGACACGTCACACACCAGCAATAAGGTAAGAATAAAGTCAGTGTGTTTGATTCCTAAACAATTAACACAATATGTAAACTATTAAGATTTTATGGAAGATGCTTCTGAACATATTGCTAGTTTAACCACTTCAAATCTATAATACCCGAAAATAGCCTGGTCTACAAGCTCTCAATGCGTCTGCTTGTAGATCGGATATTTTCGCTATGCAACGTGCTTCCATAGAAGACATGCTGGTTTCTATGGAATCCAAATGACTGAAATCAGTCATGGCGACGTGGCATTCAGGCAGCTTTTATCCGACATTTTGAAATCATTATTTTCAGTGTGTAAGGTGCAATACCTTGTTCCAGCTCTTTAATGGCATCTATATATTTGCCCTCCTGCAGAGCTTTGGTGCCCAGACCTACACGACCTAAACCACTGTCTGGGACCATTTCCAGGAGCCGGGCAAAACAGTTGCTTGCGTCCTCACCGAGGATACCTGGAACACACACAGTATCACAGTTGTAACATTAGCTGGGCATTTTACTGCCCATTTCTCAAGCAAAGTTTTCCACACACCGCTGTGCGACAAAGTACAAAATAGGGCTTAAGTGGTAAAAGAATTGTCGAACATAGAAGCTAAGCTTGTAGTTGGCTACCTGGGTAGGGTACAGTATAAATATAATTATTGTCAATCATCTTTATCTGGTGTTAATGTGCTCTAAAGCAGTGGTTCCAATCACTCCCATTGCATGATGAAATGGGTCTCTAAGTCAAACTTTTAGCAAATAAACTATGATAAAAAATGTTGTGGTACTTATTGTAGTTTTGGTCATGTTAAATCAAACGGCTGTATTCATTTTACCTGTTTTGAGATAGTGAGAGCAGAGAACTTCCAGAGGATAACTCCGAGTCGGATAGAGGGACAGCATGGACTCGCATGCCTCTCTCATTTTGGCCTCTTCGTGTGGGAGCTACAGAGAGATGGAAGATTCAGTAACAACAGGAAAAACACTCCAGACCAATAAATGTGCCCTTCTTGTAGGGCTGGGCAATATGGACAAGTAAATCAAATGTCACCATATTTTTGATTAAAAATATATATATATATGTTTATGCAAAAAATAATATTGAGATATGGCATTTAGATAATACTGCCATATCACGATATTATGATGATATCTAGTCTCATATCAAGATATCGATATACTATTGATATATTGCAGGGGTCTTCAACAAGGGGTCCGGGACCCCTAGGGGGTCATCAGAGTTACTACAGGGGGTCCGCCAAATCTTTGTGTGATAGGATTTTTTATTTTACATTCACCACTTGAACCCTGGCATCCATTTTCTGAGGAGAACTTTAGCCAAAAATAGCAGATCTACAAGCTCTCAACGCCTCGCGCTGCGAGGCGTTGTGAGCTTGTAGATCGGCTATTTTTGGCAAAGAGGCGTAAAAGGTAAAAAAAAGAGCAGACCACGTAAACAAAAAAAGTTGAATCTGAAAGACAATTTTATACAATATAGAGGGGGTCCCTGCTTCATCTCTCTCTCAGCTAGGGGGTCCTTGGCCTGAAAACGTTGAAGACCCCTGATTTTATTGCCAAGCCCTGCCCGCTTGTAACCCATCTATGAAAATGCGTGGCTTCTGAATGCACAGTACTGCATCCATCCTGATTATGTAAAAGCAAAATGTCAGGGGAGAGCGCTTACTTTGGACAGACATTTGACAAAGTCGGCCGAGAGCGTCCTGTGGTCGTCTCCTGGCACAGGGTCGGTGAGAACCATGGCCCTTTCAAAGGCTGTGATTAACTGTCATCATAGAAAAACAACAAGCAGAGCAGAACAACTATTACACGTTCAGCGTTTACCAACCTGGTGTCTGTGCCAAAGATCACAGGGCCTTGTCTGTTTGAAGGTAGTCCAAAATATTAAACGTGTTTCATGTTGTTGTTTTTTTTATTTTTTTTATTGCATGTCTGTCTGTATTGTATCTGCTTTGTTCAGGACCCCAGAAAGACTAGAGGCTAATTTATGTGTCTCTAATGGGGATCCTTTAGTAGGCTAAACATAAACATAAAATCATAACTTCATTTAATCAAGTCTGCCTGTATGTTCTAAATGTGATATCAGTCTAAATTGTCATACAGAATCTAAAATTATGTCACTTTAACATAGCTAACGCCACACGTAAAATCTGTGTGAAGCACAGTACTGTTTATTTATTTATTTTAAGTGAAAAGCGTTCTGACAATCCAGCTATGTAGGAGATCTTATAGTATGTGTCTCAATACAGAATTTGTGCACTTCTGAAGGCAATACCGCTCAGCATGAAGGGAAACCCTAGCCTGATTATCAGCCTGAAGCTGCGTGGAGCTTCAGTCTGACTTTGCTGTGTCGGCGATTACAAGGGGGAGGGGATTAAAATTTGACGTCATCACACAGCTTTCTTTAGCAGATATTCGCTGACTGGCTTGTCGTTAGACCCACCCCCACCTCCGACTTGACAGGTTTTTCTTCGACCGTGAAAATCCATAGGCTCACATTATGAAAGAAGTGGAAGCACGCCCGAGATACGCACGCCTCAGAGCCGAAGAAGGCGTCTACCTTTATGTCTATGAAGAGGAGCAGTCCACTCAGAGAGTGGGCGGGGTCTATGGTCTGGAACCAGGCTAGGGAAACCCTGCATGACGTTGGTTTTTGTTGCATTGTACACTTGAGGGAAATCTTACATGTTGCAGAGTTTCATTGTCCTGCTCCTCTGAGTCGGTGCTGTCTGAGAGCATATAGATCATCTGCTTCCACAGCTCCAGTAACTCCTTCCTCTCCACAGCCTCCTCTTCTTTCAGCTCAATGAGCCGGAGACAAACTTTAGCCAACTGCAAAAACACGCACGCATAAAAGTTTGTAAATATGTTCTGCACTATAGCTATAATTTTTGGTCGATTTTTTTTAACCCTTTTTTTCACCCGGTGCCAATTTTCTAAGTGATCCTGGGCACTACACTCCCCCTACCAGCCTAGGGAGCCCAGGGCCAAGCTCATGCCTCCTTCAATGCATGAGAGCCAACTGACCTTCTTGTCACCTGACAGGGGAGAGTTTCCCTGGTTGGACGTAGCGCGTGGAAGGAACACGTTATTCCAACCAGTTCCCTTCCCCTCCATCAGGCGCCCCGGCTGACCAGTATAGCTGGCAGTATAGTGACCAGGATTACAACATGTTTTTGTGAGGGTATTAACTACCCTAGGAGACACGGGGAAAACTCCACACAGAGTAGGCCCTTTCGCCAACCCCACCTAGGGTATGGGCGCTGGTGACGCGGAGGAGAAGACACGCCCCAAGCGCCCACATCGTCCCCGGCGGGAATCGAACCCAGGACCTTCTAGCTGTGAGGCGACAGCACAAATTTTTGGTTGATTGACTGATTGACATGCATGTGTTAGACAAAGGTCACTAACATTCCCTCAACATCTCTTCCTTCACACTTCTCACACACCTCACACATTACATAGTTACCTTTAAATATTCTTTGTCGGACTGATAGATGTCTGACAACTTCTTTATCACGTCATAACATTTGTTTTTGTCCGAGCTGTGAACGAAGAACGAAACATTTTTTGACCACTTGCTTTGTATTTGAAAGGTAGCAAAAACCTGACATCATGCCTTTCTGTTCAATTATAGAACTCATTTTGGCACATAAACACTTCCATAAAAAAGGTTAAAGCTACAATCTGTGAATTATTTTAACCAATGTGTATGGTACAGGATGTTAATACAATATAACTAGCACATCTGCAGTGATTGGAGGTGGTCTCCCTATTCTTCCACAACTATAACTACCGTAAAACTTCAAAGGACAGTGAAAACATAAGACGATAATATATGTAGACGCCGCAAACGCCACTGTATCATTAATGTCACCGCCATATTGGTCAGGGCAACTTCAAGTCCACTGCAAGAAATATTCCTGAGCTATACAAGTACCTGAGACGAATTTTCTTTCTGTTTCATAACCATTACTATTACTATCTTTAACTATCTTAAAAGGGATAGTTCACCCACAAAATGACTTTTTTTCTATCGATTATTCACCCCATGGAGACTTGAATTCATGGATATGTTTTTGTTTTTGTCACATTCCTAAGCCAATAATTGAATGACCGGCAGCTATAACATAACTGCATGTGTCACATTTTTTTGTAAAAAACCAAACCGCAGCGGCCGATGCTGTATCTACGTGTTAAATTACTTTGATGTCAAAGAGGTCCCTCAGTAGCGTACCTGGCATACAGCTCAGTGAGCTTCTGGTAGACGTCGGGTAGCTCCGCTTTGAAGTCCCACTGGTCAGTCTTCTCATACAGATTAGCCAAGCCCTGAAACACAAATGTAACACAGATTACCTCTCGAGAATAATTAAGTTCAATGTTGCAGGTAGTGAATTTTCATGGGCTCTATACAAGAGCTGAATATGAGATGTAATATAATAAATATCATAATAAATAAATATCATAATAAATCCTATAATAAACAAAGCCCCCCAGAGGCTTCACTTCCTACGTCAGCTTGAAAACGTTGGTGTGACTGGGCCCTGCCATGATGCTGCAATTATACAGAGCTACTGTACTGTGGAGAGAATCATCGCCTTCTAGTCACAGTGTGGAAGGGCAGCACAACCACGCTTAGCCACTTAAACCCTATTTTGTCTGCACTTTGGTACCCTCCTTTTCCCCCCTCCACATCACATTTTTATACAAAAATAGCAAATCTACATGCTCACAATGTGTTGCAATTCGACACGTTGTGAGCTTGTAGATCTGCCATTTTCGACTTGTAAAGCGGCTATTTTCTCTGAATGTTCGCCCCCCAGAATAGGGCTCATGTGATTTAAGTGGTTAAACAACATGCCTACGGTCTTACCTGCCATGCCAGCAGCTGTTCAGGTTCCAGTTCGATAGCCTTCCTGTAGGCGGTCTGAGCCTGCTCTGGCTGGTCCAGCTCACACGCCGCCAAGCCGATGAACACCCAGGCATTATAGTTGTTCTTCTCAAGTTTCAAAACAGCCTAGAAGTGAAGTTGATATCAAATCAGTCAGTAACTTTTAGTCTGATAGTGGTACCAGAAGAACCAATGAAGTACTGAACTGCCAGACCCCTAGTGGTTGAAATCTGAATGGCCGGACTTCGCATGACGTGTGTGCAGAGGAAAAGAGGGACAAAAGAGGGACGAAAGAGGGACAGACAAAGCCTCATGTGCAGAGGAAAAGAGGGACAAAAGAGGGACGAAAGAGGGACAGACAAAGCCTCATGTAGGCCGACCCTCTGGGTCTGGCAAAAAGTCCTTAAATTGTGACTTTAGAAATGTGCAGATACTCCTGTATACACTTATACTGTATGTTGGTTTGTTTACGGTTGAGTGAGAAAACAATGTTGTACAATAAGCTGATCATCTGGGGAGTGGACCTCCCAAAACATTTTGGGACCCCAGGTTTGGGAGCCACTGCCCTATGTGTACGCTGCAGGGTGGGTGCATGGGGTTCATGTTTCTTACTTTGCAATGTTTAAGAGCCTCTTTGAATTCTTTGTTCTTAATGGCCTCCCTGGCACTCTTCAGAGCTGCTTTCACTTCTTTAGTGGACATCCTGAGGTGATCTGTGTGAAACCAACCGGATACAATTATTACAACCATATTGTGTATAATGATTCAAGATGCAAGAGGCTTGTCTCTCACTCATAAAAGGTACAAGCAGTGACATGTTGTGTGGCGGGTCCCACAGACAACAATTACAATATAACAAGGTTATAATGGCACAGACGCTGACGTTAAAGCACGAATCAGGAAAGCATGTGCAGCATTCTTGCAACTACGGAACATCTGGAGCTCAACTGAACTGACTTCCAACACCAAAGTCAGATTCTTCAACACCAACGTTAAGGCAGTCCTCCTATACGGAGCAGAGACATGGAGAACTACAGCTGCTACCACTAAGAAAGTACAAGTCTTCATTAACAGCTGCCTGCGGAAGATCCTCCACATCCGATGGCCAGACACCATCAGCAACAACGAACTCTGGCAGAGAACAAACCAGCTGCCCGCAGGAGAAGAGATCAAGAAACGCAGATGGCGCTGGATAGGCCACACCCTGCGAAAGCCCGCAGGTACCATCATCAGACAAGCCCTAACATGGAACCCGCAGGGCAAGCGGAAAAGGGGTCGGCCGAGAAACACCTGGCGCAGAGACCTGGAGGCAGACACCAAGACCATGAAGATGACCTGGAACCAACTGGAGAGAACAGCTCAAGACAGAGATGCCTGGAGATCGCTTGTTGACGGCCTATACCCCAGAAGGGGTAGTAGGCGTAAGTAAGTAAGTAATAATGATAATACTGGATGTAATGCAAATAAGAACATACAATAAGACAAATTAAATGAATCAAGTTGGCAATACTAACAGGTGAAGAAAGACAGTAAAGCAAATATCTTAGCAGCAATGCGGAGTGTGCAGAGTATGGGTGGATATTGTATTAATCTGGCTAGCTAAAAATAATATCCCTTAAATTATGTCACTTAGGGTACGTTATGACTCAGTGGTTCTCAAAGTTGGGTCCTTGGGGGGGGGGGGTTGGGGGGGGGTCCAGAGGGGGTTCCAGGGGGTCCCCAATCAAATGATTGATAGTCAGGAACCAAATTGTCCCTTATGGGTCTGTAACTCTTAAGAGTGTACAAATGGAACCAAATGTGGTTCCATTTGGACGCTTTCAGAGTTAGATTAACATTTTTTTCCTTGAAATTGGAATGGTTCGGAATCACTGCTATATGGCTTTAAAATTGTCCCTTTTGGGGGTCCCTGGCATATCTTTACAAATGGGGGTCCGTGGGCTCATAGGTATCAATTTGGGGGTCCTTGACATGAAAAGGTTCGGGAACTACTGCGTTATGTAGCACAAAATGAGCTGTTCCCAGAAAGAGTAGGTGACTGTATGAATTAAAGAAGCCCAATGGAAACAAACCATAGTGCTTTGCTGGGTTTAAAATCCTCTTAACAGACCTTGTATTGAACTGTACTTCCCTGTGCTTGTCTTTGCAAACTGTTCATAAAGTATTCAATCAAACTAAAATAATGTGGCACTTTGTAGCAAAGCAGCTGACAAACACATTGACAGTTGTTAACATAGAGCTGGTCAAAACAAACCACCACTAACGTCAGCTTTCTACCTTTTAAAGTCACTATAGTGCTTGGCTTCCGTTAGAAGAAGCAGATGTTTTGAAACCAATAATGATGTATTAGTAGTTTAGTAGTTGTATTGATAGATATATCTACCTTGTTTCAGCTGCAGCCCAGTCACTGTAGTCAGTCTGGATACATTCACTGTGATGTTATGTTGGCAACTTTGTTTCTTTGCTGAGTGACACGGAAGTACAAGCGTGCTTTTCAAAATAAATGTCATCTTCTTCTTCTTGACTTTTTGCAGCAGTAAAATAGTGCATTGCTGCCACCTTCTGTGCAGCTCGGTGCAGTAATATATAATCCCACAATTGTCATTTAATACCTTGAAGAAATGTGCATGATAACGGCAGGCGTTCTGAAAAATCAGTTAATAACAATACAATATTAATACTACTACTAATAATAATAAAACAATGTAATTATTAATACATATAATAATTATGTTATAATGATTATCTTATTACATATATTATTATTATTATAGCCAATAAATAGAATAACACTTTTTCAATATATCAATATTTTTTTAATAAAGAACAAGACATAAAAAATGTATTCAGATCCAGTCTGATTCACTGTAAACACACATAAATAGGAACAACCACCACTGACTGTGCCTACCAGAGACACAAACACTATCATAGTACTATTTAGTCCCAGTGAGAAGAATCAGTGGAATGTCTCAAGAAGGTCTCCAGTTCCAGTGAAAGGTGTCTCAAAACACACCTGGACCTACTGAAGAAGACGTATTATAAACAATATTATAAACACATTCTGAGGCGATCCTGATCCTGACGGACAATCTTGACGATGTCCCATCAGTACAAATACATTAATAAAATATAACGAGAGGTGCTCTGGTGGTTCTTGTTCTGGTGGTTCTGCGGTTTTCTTGTTCGTGAAAGACAGGAGGAACAAATTCGCGATTGTCACGATTCAGAAGGATGTCCAAACAAACTGGTTATATGCACAATGGTCAAATCTTAAAAATCTCTCAGTACGTCGCAGCCTCGCAGACTGTCGCAGTTAATGCATTTCAGGACATCCTGGGTCTTAACCACTATCAACCTGACATCCATATTGCGCATGTCGTTCTCATTATAGGTGAAAACATCGCAACCCACACAAAAAAAACAGGTCCGCGAATACTGATATATTATTGATTTCAGCAGTTACATTTCCAAACATGACCTGCTTTAATTACTTCAGTCTATATTAGTAGTTTAATGACTAGTATTAAAATTCAATTGTCTTTATTATGTCCAATGTATTTGTATTTAAGGTCAAAAACTTGACATAAGTATAACAAAAAAAATGCATTTGAAATTAAATACAAATTTTACTTTTCAGGATTCCAATAAAGAAATGGAAAAAATAAATCAGGATTCCAATTCAAAAATAGCAGAACTACAAGATCGGCTATTTTTGCAATTTTTGTGTGAATGGTGAAGTACAGCAATAATTTACAAAAAAAGTTAAAATACGGAGATACTGTAAGAGGTGTCTGACAGTATATGCAATGTGGCCCTCTGGAGTGAGTGTGGAAATATAGTGGCCCTCTCCATCATCAAAGTTGCCCACCCTGTTGTAAACACTGCTACAGTACAGTACATCACAATGAATCCTTCAGCCACTCCTCAATAGCTCTCTCATTGTCTGACGGATCTTTCTGCCAGTCCACGTGCCACCTGAGGTTGGCGATGGCCCGGCTGTAGTTGGTTCCCAGACTCTGGCGCCAGGAGGTAAACTGCTGTCTGTTGTAGAGGTGAACAGCTTTGGAAACGTTTGGATAGTCTAGAATGCTACGCAGTTGCCAGTCCAGATGAGCCCAGGCGTCAGGGAACTTGAGCACGACGTCGTGAAGTTCTCCCTTGTCCAACGTTAGGTCTGAAAATGAGAGAGGAAGCATGAATCAGTGACTGAAAAGAGACAGGTTTAATGGCTACACCCGCTTGTGTGACTGTACCCTCATCACTGCAGTGACAGTAGGTCACAGAAACTGAAGATTTGAGAGGGGCGGTGCAGTTTTAACCATTTTCATTATGAACAGGCAACATTTTACTCAAGCAACAATACATCAAATGTTTGTGTTGTTGAGTAATGAGAGACCAACTAGTGGGCTGATGCCGTTAATCATTTTGTAGTTTATGGTCCTTCTCTCCACTCTGTAAGCCGAGGACAAAAACACACACAAAAAAACTCTCTACCAGGCAACAGCCAGACCAGCCCACTGGGACTAGTCTTGATGGTCAGTCCACCCCTGCATCTAAGTCACATTTCTGTGCTGTCGTGATTCAAAGTTTTAGCTTCCTCTATCCATTCCTCAGTCCTTTTAACCAAAAAAAGGGGAGAAGTAATCCAGTTTAGGTTGGTACCAGTGTTCTCGGTCTGCACATTTGTTCCTCATCGTTAAAGGAGAATTTTGGACTAAGGTTTTCTTGCCTTTTCTATGACGTTATGATATCTTAGGATGAATGGTACAGTAGAAAAATGTCATAACTCCATCCCGGGTCCGCCACAGCTTAAAACGTGAACCAATAGGCCTTGCGCTAGATCGCGTATTTTAATAGCTTTTTTTTTGTTTTTTTTGGTGAGATCTGACGTTCATAGTGACAGAACACTGCAAAAAAAAAAAAGTCTCGCTAAACGAGATTGAAATCTCGAGATTTCGATCTCGGTTAGTGAGACTTCTGTTTTTTTATTTTTTTTGTTTGTTTTTTTACAGTGTTCTGTCACTATGAACGTCAGATCTCACAAAAAAAAAAAAGCTATTAAAATACGCGAAGGGATGGAGTTATGACATTTTTCTACTGTACCATTCATCCTAAGATATCATAACGTCATAGAAAAGGTAAGAAAACCGTGGTCCAAAATTCCCTTTAAGGAATAAAAGCAGCACAGCTGTATTCAACTCAATGAACGCCCCAAGCAGTTGAAATTAATATTCTCCAAATTACAATCAACATCCTTAAGATGATCAATTAAAATGTCCTTCACTTTTGCAGTCAATAGTCCAAGCTTGTACTACCTTGCATTTATATGGCTGAATGTGCCGTATAGTCTGTACTTCTTTACTTCCCTCCTGTGGCCACCTTGAGTAACTGCGCCCTCTTACGGGTTCTCATAAGCCCTTTTCCCTAACCTCGTGTCACCAGTCTTTCCACCTCGGAGGAAAGCCTGGTATTCGTTATTAATGGCCCATATGATCCGGTCTAGGCCAGGTCTACTAAAAATTTAAAAAAAGCAATTCCTCTTTCCGGAATATGTCGTTCCGGTTTGGCGGAGCCTCTTTGTTTTGGTTCCCCCTGTTTGTTTCCCCAATCCCTATTTAAATGGAATAGAATTTCCCCGTGGGATAAGAAAGGTAGACAGACGCTAAATAGTTTCCGGAAAGTACACTCACATTTATATTTAAAAAATAAGCTAAACTATGCCGCATCAAGGATTTTATTAGGTAGGCCTGCGGACGGACCTATTTTGGGGGGAAGTCTAACCGGATTTGCTGTTCCGGCCACCTAATGACGCGGATGACGCGCCTGGTGACGTAGGGTTACTTCCGCTCCCGACCGGATCATAGACCCGAAAAGGTATGCTTCCCAGGCTACCTTTCCCCCCAACAAAAAATTACATTAAATCAATTATCCAATTATCCTAGCTTTGGACTTTCACATTTTGATTGCAATTTTTTACACTTCAATAATTGGCATTGGTTACATTGGTTCTCAAAGTGGGGTCCGGGGACCCCCAGGGGTCCTTGATGGGGTACCAGGGGGTCCCCAGTAAAAGTAGTTAATATAGCGTCACAATCATTTTAACCATAGTTTATACTTTGGCTATTCGAAAATATAAAAGGGATAAAAATCCCTGGCAAAAATATTTGAGATGGCGGGGGGTCCGCAGCCAAATACATATCATTTCGGGGGTCCTTGACATGAAAAAGTTTGAGAACCACCGGTCTATTGGTATTATAGATCTTCTGCTCTGACAGGGTGAGTCAGCGGAATGATCGACTTCTTTCTCGTGTCTCTGGACAAGGCCTTCCTCATGTCATAGGCGTCCTCGTCGGGCTCTCCGTTGCATTCCTTGTAGTACCCTACCACCGTCCTGTAGACGCTGTAGCCCAGCCGTTTGTACATGTTCACCGCTACCTGGTTGGACACTCGCACAAACAGGTCCACGAAGAACGCGCCTTTCCTCTCCGAAATCTCCTCCAACATGTCCATGAGCTTGGCCGCCACGCCCAGCCTCCTGAACTCGGGGGCCACGGAGAGAGCGGTGACGTGGCCGTGCCACTCCTCCCTGGCCACCGAGCCCTCCGCCTTGCCGATGATGTAACCCATCAGTTCGCCGCCCGGGGCCTCGGCCACGATGAAGTACTCGGGCCAGTGGGCCAGGTACTGGAGGTAGAACGGGATACCGTACGTCTCCGTCAAAGGATCCAAGTTGATGTTGTTGAATTTAAACAGGTCATCGCAGGTGAACGGTCGTAGTGTTGTCATCTTAGCTTGCTGCTGTACTGTCCTAATTTACTTCAGACAAAAAGCTGGTTAAGCACCAGAGCAAAAAAAACTACAATAAGTATACTAAATCAGAACACAAGATAACATTGCAAGATATAACAAACTAGAACCAGCCTGTGATATCAGTGATCTATGACCTCAGTTATCTATGACATCATCATGACGTGTGACTCCAAAATTGGGCAAGGTTGTAGCCCAATGCGAGCCAACATTGACTTCCATAATTTATAAAAGTTAAAAATGTATAAAACATAATGTGAAAGAATTGTATGGAGGTACTTCTGTAACCTACTGGCAGTATACACAAGACATTTGATGCTGATCTGCCCAGCGTTTCAGAACGTTTTATTCTGTTTAAAGTAAAATATATTTGTATATGCAGTAAAAAAAAAAAAAGATGAGGAGGCCTGGATAGCAGCCTGACTCCTCTGCACCGCACCGACACCCAGGTGTTGGTCTTGGCCAGATGGTCGACCGACGACCAGGCACCTTGCATGCTGTTTATTTTGATCTTGCCATTTGTAAGCTGCTCTGGATAAGAGTGCCAAATGTCTAAATTGTAAATGACATCGGAATGCTAGGGTACAAGGTGGGGTCTTAAGAGGTGAGTTTTTAAGACTAGTGGTGGGAGACGGACGGACGGACGGACGGACGGACGGGGGGGGGGGGGGGGGGTGAATGATCCATCCGACCCCTACAGGAACATACCAAAGAGCTGTGGAGGGATACTCAGGCCGTCACCATATGCGATGTACTTCCACCGAGCAGTTCTCAGCATGTACGTGGAGGCGTTGACATTACAGCCGTGGTATTCACTCAGAACCCAGTCTGGATGAGGAGGATTCTGGTGAGAGGTGGTCCTGGACGCAGACAGCAGGGGAAGGAGGGAGTAACCGCTGAGGTCACCTGGAGCTGAGATGCCTGCGACCTCTACAAGAGACAATGGGTCATTGCATCAGAACCAAAAACGTCCGACAAGTCCAGGTGTGGCTTGGGAGTTGTGTTTGTGACAACCACACATTGTTATTGCAATATCATTTATAATAAACTATACAAAAAGTGAATTTTTGTGTACTACTAAAGTAGTTATAAATTATTATTATTTAAATTATATTTATTTTAATTTACTATTTCAGTACTTTGTGCGCACTCATTTCCCAATATAGAGGCACATTCTATACCCTAAAAGACAAATATTTTAACCAATTTCAACCTGGCTTTGTATTTGGGGCATGTCATTATAGGAGAATATAAAAAATGTAATATGTATTTATTTAGTTATTTTTATTCAAGATTTTATGTACGTTTTCAACAATAGCAAAAATAGCAGATCTATAAGCTCACGACTTGTCACGATGCGACACGTTGCAATCTTGCAGATCGGCTATTTTCGCTATGAATGATTTTTTTTACTTGCCCATTGGTGTGCCTTGGTCATTTTGTTTGTTCTTGTGCTTTCTCACCCAGTATAGTGGGATAGAGGTCAACCAGGGACACGGGCTGGTTTGCCAGCAGGCCGGACATCAGTCCAGGGCCCATGATGAGAAGGGGCACATGGGAACTGCCCTCAAACATGGACATCTTGTAGTACTGCCGGTGCTCCATGGCCAGGTCTCCGTGGTCGGCCGTGAAGATCACAACGGAGTTGTTCAGAATCCCGGCGTCTCTGAGAGCTGAAATGACCTGACCTGGGGGAAAGAAAAACATAAGAGCGAGAAGACACAAGGTGACAGAGACAGAGACACAGTGAAGACATTTTACTGAATGAAGGTGTGTTTTTAGACAGGATAACTTGGAAAAAGAGAATGCGAGCAATCGTCAGTTGAATGGTTCACAGTTCACGTGATCGACCCCCCCCCCTTTTTGTACATATTTTTTATTTCCTCATGCTTTTTTTTTTTGTATATAATTTTTATTTTCTCATCCTTTTTCCCCCTTTTTTTTGTATATATTTTTTATTTTCTCATGCTTTTTTTTGTACATAGTGGTATTTTTTTTCCTATGTATTTTTATGTTGATTTTTGAACTGTTTGGTTGCTACTATATATGTCTATGAAATTAATTCAAGGACCCCAACGGAAACAAGTCCGCAAGGACTTTTTTGGCCGGACCTTTTAGACAAAAGCATTATAAATGTAACTGTGTTGTTTTACATTCTTTTGCCTAATACAAATTTCAATCAATCAATCAATCGGGTGCATGGTTCAGATCACACACGGACGTTTCAGCCAACGGCCTTCCTCAGCGTGAATCAGAGTGAGGCAGGCTGTTGGCCGAGACGTCCGTGTGTGATCTGCTGCTGGGGCTACACAATAAATAAGAGATCCTAAAAGGACCAAGCGAGTGCTGGAGATCTTTTCAAAGAGTGTTTGTAGACACACTCGTGCACACTCGTGCACACTCGTGCTTCCCATGGATCCTATACTTAGCTGACCGGATTCCCAAGGGTTCTACACTATATATCTTTGCGAGAGAATAGCCGATCTACCAGCTCACAACGCGTTGCGAGCTTGTAGATCGGCTATTTTCGGCCAATGCCGAATTCTTGTCAATTTTCACCTATATGCCCCCAGGTTGAAAGTGTTAAGTGTCCTTTTCATTTACTCACACTAACAAACCACTCGTCCACTCACCTAGCATGGCGTCCGTTTCAGCACACATGGCATAATAGAACGCCCGGATGTTTCTGATCTCCTCCTCGGTGAAGTCTCCAGTACAGTTCTTGGTAAAAGAGGTATAGTAGTCGACAGGGTGCATGGCTGACACGGGCAGCCATTTGGGAACAGAGATGAGATCAGAGGACACCTGTGTAGGCAAACGTAAGGATCAGGTTCAACATGTTAATGTAATCCTAATAAAAACGGTACTAAGAATCCCTCCTGAGCTACTGTATATTTGAACCACATGAACCCTAGCATCCCTATTCTGGTTGACCCTCCGCTTGCCCAGTCTATGTGGATAATTTAAATGCATAGGAAGACTTTCTTAACTAAATGGAACAAAACTCTTTTTTTTTTCTTTTTAACTCATTGAGTGCCATTAACGTGTTTCACGTGTTTTAGCGCTATGGTGCAACGTGCCATTAACGTGTTTCACGTGTTTTTGAAAAAAATAGAAAAAAACTCAACTTTTTTTTTTTTTGAACCCAAGATATCATTATCTGAAGATTTACAGCTCCATCCACTCCTTGTTTAACTTATAACTTAAAAAGGCTGTATCTCGCTTCCTAAGCACTTTTTTTTTACTTTGAAAAAATTAAAAAATTAAAATCATAATGGCCAGAAATAGATAATAATTTGGGCACTCAATGAGTTAAGAAGCAATTAGAAATTTCGAAAACAGCAAAGTTCCAAAAAGAGCACACAGTAAAAATACTGAGTGTTAATCACAGGTCCATTTGGTTACATTTGTACACCTTCTTTTTTATAATGCCTTATAATCGCATTATAATGCATTATAAACGCGATTATAATGCATTATACACCCGACCTTTAAGTAAAGTGTTACCTTCTTTTTTGGGCGGCTTTTCTCAGTTTTCTGCCTTTTATTGAATAGTACAGTTGAGAATGACAGGAAACATGGAGAGAGACACAGGGAGTGACACGCAGCAAAGCTCGTCGGGCTCGGGAATCAAACCCGCGACTCACTGTCAGCTGCATTAGAGCCTATATTTGGTATTAGGCCTTAACCACTAGGCCATCGACACCTCAGAACACACCTTTTTAAGCCAATATGGGGAAGTGCGAAACGTGGATCCGCCCGCAGTGGGACCCAGGGAGTCGGTTCTGTAGGTGTGCGGCAGGTTGAGGCCCAGGTAGTGGGCGAAGGGCTGGCGCTGAGATGCGGCTGCGGCGCGGTGGATCCACTGCGTGGCTCTGTCTGTGGTCTCCCAGTCTTTGGTCATGACCCTCACCGTGGACGCGTTGCCCACGAGCTGCGTCACAGGCCTGCCCTCTTGGCGCAGCAGGAAGCCAACGTCTCGCGTCCAGGCCTCGACTCGATTACTGGGAGGAGGATGGTCATACAGACAAACAGACAAACAAACATGAATGTACACAACTGAGTAGGACAGTGGTTTTCAACCTTTTGCATGCCAAGGACCCCTAAATTGATATACATTTGGCCGCGGACCACCATCTGACAATGTTTTGTGCCAGGGACCCCCAGAAGCAAATGTTTGAGTTAAAAATGCACACATTTTCAAGATTTTTTAAAAATAGCAGATCTACAAGCTCATAGCGCGGCACTCGGTGCCGTGCTATGAGCTTGTATATCTGCACTACTAGGCACCACGTTCCTAGGAGCCTACCTTAACCCTAAAGCGCAATACGTGCTCTTTCCAAAGTTTTCGGAAAGGGAGGTGATATTGACGTCATTCAGAACTTCTGATGGCCAGTCTCAGAACTTTTTCTCAGACCCCCAGATGTCCTGACTCCTGACTGTCCGGAAGAAGAAAAAAACGTATTCGGAAAGCCTGTCCGAAACGAAACCTTTATTTATTCTCGAAAAGAGCATTGAGGTTCACCCTCATTTGCAATGCTGTCGAGATTACATACACACAAAAAAATCAACAATTGAGGCACATACAATTATAAAACACACAAACAACAATAAAACCATACAGAACATTTGTAAGTTAAAAACAATTACATTGTGAGGTAGGGAGATTTAAGAGCAGGTGATTAAATTGTCCATAGGATATTGGGTCATTCATTTTTAGCGTGAGTTGTAGAGTGTTCCATGAAATGGGAGCGTCAAAGCAGAAAGCAGATTTCCCCAGTTAAGTTCTGAACAGGTGGAACCTCAAGTGTAAGCCAGTCACTTGAGCGGGTCTGATAAGTGCTTTTTTCCATTCTAATAGCAATGGTACTTTCCCATCAATAGCCTTAAAAAATAAACTGATACCAGTGCCTATTTCTTCTCTCAGAGAGGGAGGACCAACCTACCCTTTCGTAGAGGGTACAATGTATGTGACCTTAACCCAACTTTAACACTTTAAGCCTAACCCTATTCCTAAAGCCTGAGACTGCTGTTGTTTGTGCTGAAACTGCAGTCTTCTCTGGCACTGCATGAACCCACTATTGCCACGACGTGCAAACACTTACATACCACACCCACTAACACATGGCAACAACAAACCAACACCACCACACACACCACTTATGAAAATAAACACCCGCCCCCCAGCACACATAAACATGAACACAAACACACATACACGCATGCAAAAACACCCCCACACACACACACACTCACACAAGTATAAATAGACACAGAGAAGACAAACTGGAAAAAGGTCACATGAGAACAAGAGTCCACGTGGAGAAGTGGAAATGTGTGAATAACAACCGACATGGTTGTTATTCCAGACATTTATGTATGGAAACACAATGTGTGACCACACACTATCGTGTGGTCGCACACTCATCCATTTAATTTATTATAAAATAATAATCGATCATTTAATAAGCTAATCGATTAATAATTGATCCCTGTTTTGGGATATTAAATATGGGGCCCTATTTTCGCCGGTGCCTTACCCTTTATCCCTAAACTTCTTTGCCATTTTGTACTATTTTTAAAAACATTTTCAAATAGTTCAAATAGCCAATCTACAAGCTCACAACGTATCGATGTACATCGGCTAGTTGAACTATTTGAAAATAGTACAAAATGGCAAAGAAGTTTAGGGATAATGGGTGAGGCACCGGCGAAAATAGGGCCCCTAGCGTATTTTGGGCATAATACATTATTTATTTTAGATTTTTGATGTCGGATGTTGACAGTCATTTCTTAGTTTTTACCATACCTGCCCTCGTGCAGGCCTAAAAGCCACACAATTAAATTGTTAAAATTGCAATCATTTGAATGACAATTAATCGTCAAGTAAAATGTCATAATCGTGACAGCCCTACATACCTGGCCAATAAACGGATTCTGATTGTGACGAATACCTACCTTACAGAGTGACTCCCTGAGGTGTAGTCCAGCTTGCCCATGCTCTGGGTGCGATAACCATTCTCCTCCAACACGTCCATCCAAGTGGTGGCGTTGGCGTCCAGGCATTTGTAATTGTTCCACGACTGAGTCAGGTGAACAAACTGGCCGCTCCACATTGCTAAGAAGAACAAATACCGTATACACTGCTACTAGTGTTTGACAAATAATACGAGAATCAGACATCATCTTTTGACAATAACAAGGTAAATGGTGAATTAAGTTATCAATAATTCTCTGATTGAAGGCAGCAGATCGAGCCACACTAAAAAAGAATTTTAAAAAATCTTTACAGAATGACAAGGGAAGATTACAAAAATAAAGATCTCTCAAATCTTCCATTACGTAAAAAGAGAGGAACAGCTCATTATATGCCAACAAGGTTGTATGGGTGAAGCCCTGGCCTGTCCTACTGCAGTGGTTCCCAAACAGGGGTTCGGGACCCCCGCCTCCCACTGCGAGGCGTTGTGAGCTTGTAGATCGGCTATTTTCACAATGTTTATATGTGGAACCGAGTCAAACTAAATTTGATTCCCACAGGACCAAGTGCTTGTAAGGGTGGGGGTCCACAGTTGAAATATGATTATTTTAGGGGGGTCCTCAGTTGAAATATGATTATTTTGGGGGGTCCCCAGTTGAAATACCAGTTGAAATATGATTATTTTGGGGGGTTCTCAGTTGAAATACCAGTTGAAATATTATATATTTTGGGGGGGTTACGGCCTGAACAGGTTGAGAACCCTTATCCTATATACTGTACCTGCTCTGGAGGGGCAGCAGATAGGGGAGTTGGTGTAGGCATTAGTGAAGGTGGTGCCACGCTCTCTGAGGTACTGGATGTATGGCAACTGCACCACTCTACTGCCAGGATCAAAGCTTAGTCGCCCATCCTTCATTTAACAAAGAAAGAAAGAAATATCATATGGTATGAATGCTAATGTTATTACATATTTACTATACAAAATATGTCAAAGAATACTGCAGCCTGCTCTAGTACGGTTGCATGCAGGAGAACAAAAGGGGAGGTAAAAGTTTTTTTGTTTTAAATATCTTTTGTACATAATAAGTGTTCGTAATTGATGATGACATTTATTATTGTGTTGTTTTTTGTATGCTATGTTGATGGATTGAATACATAGGACCACAATGGAAACAAGTCCCCAGGACTTTTTTGGGTTATCCTTTTAGCTTTAATGTCTGACTGTACCACGTGATGTTTACAATTCTGACTAATTAAGTATTCAATCAATCAATCAATCAATCAAAAGGAAACAGAAAAGCATATTTTTTCCACTTCATACTAGTAGTAATCTCTCAAGAACAGATTCCGACCTGCGGTGGAATCTGTCGGAGCGGTTCGTCCTAACCAGTGCGCATTGGCTAAAAGTGGGCGTGCCTTCAGATCAGGAAGTGGGCCGCGCTTTACCCAATCAAATGTAGTGGGCGGGATTCACGTGTCCATCCACCATGATCCACCCTCCCCCCCTCGAAACTAGCCGAAACTAATTTAACAATAGCGTCCTCGGAGCGGACAAAACCACGGAAAGATATTCACATTTTAAATTACTCTTTCATCATAGAAACAAGTGGGCTTATAACCAAAACCATCCATGTTCTCTGGGAGAAGTGGTGTTAGTGTTCCGTGTAGAAATATTGTTAGTGGGAATGAAAACATGGTCGCACCAACCGGAAGTGATGCGCTATAGGCAGACATGAAACCGGTGTTTCCCTGCGCTCTAGTCTAACATTATACTCCTGCCAGACTCCACAGAATATCAGAAAAGCAGAGGTCGCTGTTTTTCATTTTCTGTGGGGTCTGGCTACGCGAGACTATACTAGTAGCAAAACAACATAATTTAAAGTTATGAGGAGAGATAGATACTTACAAAAGCATCAGACATCACCAGAACAATGTTGGGTCTGTTGGTGGTGGAATCATTGTGACAAATAACCTGGCCATAATAACTTTGTGTCAGTACAATCAAAGTAAACACCAGATACATCACTATACCTTTCAACACTACAACAACAGTTCATGCTAAAGCTGCTATACTCTGTCTGTCATCACGTCCCGGGGCTAATGTTATATTTTCTGATCTACTCTTAAACTTCAGAAATCAGAATGTAAACATAAACACACTTTCTATTCTAACTCAGCAGTAACTCTGTAGTGAAACGTCCAACACTGTACTGAGATATTCTTCTGCCTAGTGCCTACTGTTGCCAGATTTTGTGAGAGAAATAAGCAGCCAGGTCTATGAAAACAAGCCCAAAAGAAGCGACTATGCAAATTGGCCGATCTACAAGTTGCAAATTGGCCGATCTACAAGCTCACAGCGAGGCGTTTTGAGCTTGTAGATCTGCTATTTTCAAAACGATCTTCAAAAGAAAATTTAAATATTTGGAATATATTTGAAACATTTGAGACATGTTTCAGAACTGGTGTAAACAATCATTTAATTTGTTTTTGTAAACAAGCCCAAATAACTACACTTTAAAAACAAGCCCAAAAACCCGCAACCTGCAACTACCAATATTGTACAAGCAAATTTTAATAAAAAGCCCAAAGTCGCTTATAATAAGCAGACATGGCAACGCTACTTCTTCCCCACTCTACGTCATGTGACACTTTGTGATTTGCATATTACCCATGGTGCATCCCGACAAGCTACACGGAAAAGACGTTTGATTGATAAATAAACTATGATGTGGGTCACGTCGTGTCACCTCGTTGTGACCACGCTGTTGTGTGTTCATGAACTTCATGGCTCTGTTTAAAAACGTTTCAATTTTATTTTGGGTCACAACCGTCACCGAGAAGAGTTTCTGGATGTGATAGTTTATATAGTCTGTTATATAGCGATTTTGTTTGGTTGGTCCGATGGCAGTGAGATCACAAATGATTGCTACAGTCAGTTACAAAACTCCTTGTTTCTTCTCTACCCTCTCCCACTGCCGACCTTGACCAGCCTTTTATTCAGTATAAGTGTTAGTATTATTAGTATATTTATATTCTTATTAGTATTATTATTAGTACAAGGGTCTTCAACAGGGGGTCCGGGATCCCTAGGGGGTCCTCAGAGTTACTACAGGGGGTCCGCCAAATCTTTGTGTGATATGATTTTTTTTTATGTAAAAAAAACACTTGAACCCTAGCATCCCTTTTCTGAGGAGAACTTTAGCCAAAAATAGCAGATCTACAAGCTCACAACGCCTCGCGCTGCGAGGCATTGTGAGCTTGTAGATCGGCTATTTTTGGTAAAGAGGTATAGGTGTAGAGGGAAAAAATAGCTGACCCAAGTAAAATAAAAAGGGTTAGGGTTAGTTAACCCTAACCCTAATATAGAGGGGGTCCCTGCTTCATCTCTCTTTCAGCTGAGGGGTCCTTGGCCTGAAAAGGTTGAAGACCCCTGAGTTAGTTATTAGTGTATATATTAGTATATACACTATACTAATATATACTGTTTATATTAGTGTATAAAGGAGTGGTGTAAAAAAAAAAAAAAAAGTACATTTACTTCAGTACTGTACATAGGTAGGCTACAATTAGGTATTTGTGCTTTACTTGAGTATTTCCAATTTCCAGTATTTTTACTTCTACTCCACTAGAAAGCTAGAAAAGCCTTTTGTGATGATGAATGCTGCAATCAGTGTTTTCTGGGGAATCTTTCAAAAGGGTCAACAAATTGGAAAAATGTTTAAGTTGAAATTGTTTGAACTATATGTGCATCAGCAGGCCTAACGAAGGCATAACGAATCAGGTAATATGAATACCCTGTTTTTAAGAAGTCTGCATCTGCATCCAGTATTACAGTTACTGTAACAGGTGTAAGGTAAACCTTACTGGACACTTGTATTGCAATACAATCTTATAGGACGTAGTGACATTCACTTCCGCTCACTCAGGTATGATCAGGGAGGTGGACATTTCCTGGCAAGCAAATCTGTATTGCCGAATACAGTCATACTTTCATTTCTGTTATCGGAATCTGTGGGGTCAAATTGTGCTGGCATCGTGTCTTTGGGGCTGTTTGGAGTTGGCATAGCCAGTTCTCACCTGGTCTGAGAATAGGGGGATGGACAGTTCCTGGCAAGCAAATCTGTATTGCCGAATACAGTCCGCCTTTCTGTTTTCGGAATCAGTGTGGTCAAATAGTGCTGGCATCCTGTCTTTGGGGCTGTTTGAAGTTTTTATTAATTTACCACTCACCTGGTCTGAGAAATGAGGGGTGGGCAGTTCCTGGCAAGCAAATCTATGTAGCTTACTATGGTGACAACTATGGTGCCTACATAGTCAGCACCATAGTCAGCTACAAAGTCAGCACCATAGTCAGCTCCTTAGCTGACTATGGTGCTGACTGTGTAGGCACCATAGTCAGCTACATAGTCAGCACCACAGTCAACTATTTTGCTGACTGTAGGCACTAGTGATGAGCGGGTCGAGTCAGACAACTTGGGGACCATAGTCAGCACCATAGCCAGCTACATAGCTGACTATGGTGCAGCTATGTAGCTATGAAGCTGACTATGGTGGTGACTATGTAACTGACTTTGGTGCTGGCTATGGTGCTAAATATGTAGGCACTATAGTCATCACCATAGTCATTGCCATAGTCATCACCATAGTCAGCACCATAGTCAGCTAATCTTGCAAACTTTGGAAGCCAATCTTAGCCAATCAGAATGGAATATGAAAAATCAGACCACTTAACTATAGAAATACTTTGTACCGATTTGAGTGATGTGACTGTCTGAACAAAAACTGTAGTAGTAATAGGCAAAAATGTGTTTTGCAAAAAACAGCCTGCTGGTGGCGATGTGAAAAATGAGGGCAACTGGTTAGCCTATGCTTCGGCCTCCAGGGAGTGAGCCTGCACAGTTTCACGCCGATCAGTACAACGGTGCCAGAGATTAGCTCTTAACAGGTGGACGGACGAACACACACGCACGGTCGCACGCACACACACACACACACACACACGCACACGCACACGCACACGCACACACACACACACACACACACACACAGGGGCAAAAACATAGTCTTGGCCACGCCTTCAGCCTGGCGGAGACAACAAGTGTTCCTGACTTTTAAGTTGAAATTGTTTGAACTATATGTGCATCAGCAGGCCTAACGAAGGCATAACGAATCAGGTAATATGAATACCCTGTTTTTAAGAAGTCTGCATCTGCATCCAGTATTACAGTTACTGTAACAGGTGTAAGGTAAACCTTACTGGACACTTGTATTGCAATACAATCTTATAGGACGTAGTGACATTCACTTCCGCTCACTCAGGTATGATCAGGGAGGTGGACATTTCCTGGCAAGCAAATCTGTATTGCCGAATACAGCAGACTTTTAGGTAATTTATTAATGTTAGATGCATGCATGCATCTCTCCCTCGGTGTATCACTGAGGGAGAGAAAGACCAGTGCAGAGCTGAGACAGAAGATGGGAGTGGAGGCCATAGTGGATGTGGTGAGGAGAGGCAGACTGCGATGGTACGGACACGTTGTAAGGAAGGAGGAGAATGATTGGGTGAAGAAAGTAATGTCGATCAACTTGGAGGGGACAAGACCCAGTGGCCGGCCTAAGAAGACCTGGCAGATGACCGTGTTAGCTGACATGAAAGCACTCTGCATCAATCACGAGATGGCCATGGACCGTTCCCGGTGGAAGAAAGCCATAGCGAGAACCCAGTCCAACCCAGCGGAGCCTGGAAAGCGGACTTTAAACAGATGATGATGATGATGATACTGTAATCAAAGTTACATCCTGCAGACAGTTTGAGCATATTTGTATCATCACACTGTTGATTTGGTTTGTTGTACAACTAAAATCAAAATAGTTGAAAATATGCTTTAAGCATATTTGCTGCTATTTTCAGATCTCTACACATGGCATAATTTGAAATCTGACAATCTGCACTTTCTTAATCTGTAAACACACACACACACACACACACACACACACACACACACACACACACACACACACACACACACACACACACACACACACACACACACACACACACACACACACACACACACCACCACCACCACCACCACCACCAACAACAACAACAACAACAACAACAACAACAACAACAACTAAACAACAGTAAAAACTTTTACAAAAAGGCCTGAACAGCGACTGGAAATATGATGTAATTACCAAGAAGAAACGCTAGAGGGAAGCCTAAACCTATACATGAATTTGAATGAACCTGCATGATTGCCAACAGGTGATAAGGACCAGTTCAACTTTATTAAATATTAATGTAGGCCTAATGGCTTGTCCTTCCTTGTCATTGGTCGAGGGGCAGTATGCAGCTGTGAGGAGCTCCTTCAGCAGGAAGGGGACAGTGACTGTGCTTAAGAAGTTTAACCCTCTGATTGGGATCAGAGGGTCGAAAACTTTAATACTAATAACTTTGTAGATTTTTTTTAATTATTACAAAAGCACTTTAGACCAATATATACTTTGGCATTTTGAAAATAGCCGATCTACAAGCTTGTGACGTGTTGTGAGCTTGTAGATCTGCTATTTTCAATGGATTTGTATACATTTGAAAACTTGTGAAATGGCACCTTCTGCATAATGAGTACTTGTACTTTTGGTACTTTAAGTACATTTTTATGCCACCATTTTTGTACTTTTACTCAAGTGCATTTTGAACACTGGACTTTTGATTATAACAATAGTATTTATATGTTGTGGTATTGTTACTTTTACTTAAGTAAAAAAAAAAGTAAGAAATGTGAGTACTTCTTCCAACACTTCTGATGAATAGCTTATTACTATTCAACAGGTGTTTATTATTTTTTTAAGCCTTGGTTAGCCGGCAGGTGGCGCTTTGAGCTTCTGAGTTATGCTGTGTGTGGTGTAACAATGAGGAGCCCCAACCCCCAGTTTCCATGTGTGTCAGTGTGTAGTGTGGTCTATGGACCATTTGAAGCTTCATACCTTGGATGCTGGGGTTTATATGGGAGGATAATTTCAACAGCTCGGCTAATATTCACAAATAATTTCCCTATATATTGTCTGATGTCCTCTGCATCACTCACAGAGTAACACGTTTTCTGTGGAATGCAGCAGGACAGGGGAATCTGTACCTAGAATACAGCATGGCTAGACAACTGGCCAGATATGTTCTTCTTCGGTGACGGTGACCTATATATCTATATAACAGATACAGCTATACTGTTGGTGTTGCAGCTTGGCAATATGGACCTCTTTGAGGCCTACGTGTTTTTCTATGACCTACATATTTAACAAGTGTGTAAGAAACTAGGTATATGTCTATTATGTGCACTGCTGCAAATTATTCTTCTTGCATTCTTTAAAAACTGCATTTGGGCAAGTTGTCTGCATTTTTTTTTTTTTTTTTTATCCAGATTTTTTTTTCTTTTATACATCAAATTTCCCCTTACCATAGAAATGGCTGAATGTCCAGTGGATAGCAATAGCATAATATATATATTAGCTCTGGCCCATCGCGTTAGAAGGAGAACTCCTTCTAACGCGATGGACCAGAGCTACATACAGTATCTATATACTGTGTGTTGCAGCTATCTAATGTGCATGTTTGATTCAAAGACCCCTTCGGGGTGAATCTACATTATTAACACAGGCGATCGCACATTAACGTCGATCGCACATTATTAACAAATTAATATTCTTTTCAGCGTTTGCACAACGGTCGGCACCACGTCTCTCTCTCAGCTGTTGAACCCAACTAGTGTGTCATCTCATCTGGCTGCACAGTACAGTAACAGTAGTGGTGCCTCACTCACTGCCTCCTCCTCCATTGGTTCCACAAGACGGAAGGAGGGGGCTGGCTCATTATACGGATAGAAAAAAAAGTGTTCGCGCATGCTCCGTGGGTTGTTTTTCACCCAAAAAGCCGTCGCTTTAAGAGCGCCTCTCGCAGGGAGCGCAGCGTCTTTGACCGGAGACCCAACGCGAGAGAGACGAGACACTCGGGGCGGCTGTTATTCAGCCTTCCAGTGCGTCTCCAATGAACTGCACAAGAAGAGAAACCGTTTGATTGCCCTGGAACTGCTTATTTTTTTTTGCAGGGGCAAAAAGAAAAGAAAAAAAGGATACAGATCTAGTCAGTGTCTGAACAACACTGGCAATCTGTATTATTTTCTTATTTCTTAAATGAGATTATTTTTTATTACAAAGACTCTATTTTTTATTTCTTCTTACAGTCTCCTGTCGTAGGCTTTTGCCTTTTTGTTTTGTTTATTGCAACCATGGTGCTAGGAAAGGTGAAGAGCTTCACCGTGAGCTACGACTGTCTGAACGACAGCAACGTGCCGGTGTTCTCCAGCGGGGACTCGGTCTCGGGGCGGGTGGTGGTGGAGGTGACCGGGGAGATCCGCGTCAAGTCGCTCAAGATCCACGCGAAGGGCTTTGCGAAGGTCCGCTGGACCGAGTCCCGCAACGCGGGCTCCAACACCGCCTACACGCAGAACTACACCGAGGAAGTGGAGTACCTGAACCACAAGGACATCCTGATTGGACACGAGAGAGGTAAGAGAAGAAATTGATCATTAATTCAATATATTTTGTGTTTGCTTTTGATTGAAGATGATCGTTGGGGTCAGGTTGTTTTTTTGGCTGGTGCTTTTGTCTTGAGTGACTGAACTGAACACAACTGAAATGACAGGGTAGAAAAATGAAAGAAAAATGAAACAAATATGAAGATATCAACATTTTTAGTAGCCTATACAACAATTCTATTGAAGGTGCTCTTTGTGGATGGATCGTTCATCGTTTGGGTCAGGTTCTTCTTGGCTGATGCTTTTGTCTTGAGTGACTGAACAACACGAATGAGATGACACTATGACAGGGTAGAAAAAAGAAAGATGTGAGGATTTCAACGTTAATGTTTTTTAGTAGCTTATATTTGAGCCTGTGGTCGTATTTGACAGGGGCTGTAGGCTACTGTAGAAGAAAAAACAGATCCATCCCCAAGTTGTTTGTGTCACACAAACAGCCCTCGAATGAATGACAGCCAGAGAGAGAGCTGCTTGCCTCCACACATCATCACCACTTTTGTTTTTACCAAATAGAAAATACAACCATTACAGTACAATCTCTGAGGTTCCAACACTCTGCTCTCTAGGATTTATTAGAGGATTTCACGTGCAACATTTGCTGCATATTATGCTGGGTTGTTTGTTACAATGTAGCCCCTTTTTCTTAAGTTTCCACCCATTGTTCAAAGCGGTTCAATCCTGTTCAGACTCCGGACGGGAGGGGGAGGGGGAGGGGGGGCACGACGACTAGCCTGCTCCCTTGCTCTGCGCTGATTGGCTGAGGTGCTCGTGTGTCGCTGGCGACGTCATCCTCTTTGCAGAAAAGTGACAGAAGGCTCTGCAACTTTGCAAGATGCTGCTGTTGTTATCAAAGCCTGATTTATACAGGCCGTGGTCACTTTTACCCAACGCAACTTGTTCTACAAATGTTATTTGTGGCAAGCGACAACCGTCTAAGATGGCATATAAATACATCTTTAGGAAATACTATTTAATAGCCGCCCTAAAAAGCTGTATTAAATGCTCAACAGGCTTTGGTGGTCGACTTGGTTGTTAGATGCGTGCATCTGCGTAAAATGCGCACTTTCTTTTAGAGATGGTCTGAAATAGTGCGACTGTTGTAATTAATGATGATAGGTTGCATTGGCAGAAGTTATTGTCTGCAACGACTTGAGAAAATAGAATATTTTGCCTAATACATGCCCAGGTTTAATTCATGCACCCGGCGCGACTCGATGCGTTTTAACGTATAAAGTAATAAAAGCTTGGATGTGTAACAGTATGCAAGACATTTGGGTTTATTTGGTGATAGAACGTCTCACGTGTGTGAATGAATGGGTTGGATTGTTCTGCGTTGCATGCTGCATTACACGCGTCAGGGGGGCCGTCCCTCCCTAGGCGTTGCCAGATTCTGTGAGAGAAACAAGCAACCAGGATCTAGGAAAAAAAGCCCTAAATAAGCGACTAAATAGGCCATATGATCACTTTTTAAACCTATATGCATTGTCTATTTGAAAATAGCCAATCTACGAGCTCACAACGCGTCACATCCGCTTGCAGATCTGCTATTTTCAAACACAATCTTGAAAACAATTGGAATATTTTTGGAACATGATTCAAACAACACAATCCACACATTATGTATGGGTGTCCCTGGAACAAAATATTTCCAGATAACATTAATTTGGGGGTCCTTGACATGAAAAATACCAATGTCAATAAAAAAAATAAAGTAGAAACCTTGGAAGCGAGCCCAAATAAGCAAACTACACCTTAGAAATAATCCCCAAAAACCGCAACTACAACTACCAATATTTACAAGCCACAGAAAAAGAAGCCCAAAATCGCTTATAATAAGCGGACATGGCAACACTGGGCTGAGCCTGCCAGTGAATGCGTAATGCGTAATGAATGCGTAATGAGGGAGAGAAGCTGCTCGCACCGGTTCAGGCCGGTCTCCTCCTGCTGGAGTCTGACTGACAGCCCCAGAGTTGTTTACAGGGTTGCCATGTTCACTTATTATAAGCGTCTTTGGGCTTATTTTTCTGCAAAGTTCCTTATAAATATTGGTAGTTGCGGGTTGCAGTTTTTTTGGGGGCTTGTTTCTAAAGTGTATTTGCTTACTTTCCTACGGCTTGTTTCCTAATGTTGTTTAAACCAGTGGGTCTCAAGCATTTTCAAGTCATGGACCCCCCCAGATAAATGTTTTGTCTGTGCCTGTGGACCCCCCATCTGAAAATATTTTTTTGCCAGGGACGAGGGACCCTCATACAAGATTTGTGTTGTTAAAATGTTTCAGGATTTGTATTTTTATTTTCAAATAGCCAATGTGCTATGTTTAAAGGGCAAAGGGCTCGCTTCTTTTGGGCTTGTTTTCATAGACCTGGTTGCTTGTGTCTAAAACCTGGCAACCCTGGTTGTTTACCACAAGAGAGCTCTCTGCTAAGGAGAGGAAGGGAGGGAGGGAGGGACTGCTGAGCTGGCAGAAAGTACAGCAGCCTTGCTGCCGGCTGTCCTGTCCGACCCTGATCTTTTATGCAGTTGTTGTTGCACTACTCTAGATGATTTGCCTTAAAAAAATGTTGATTATCGGTTGTCTTTATCAAATAAGATCTAGTGCGTAATTTTATGATGCGCAAGCACCCCTTCCCCCAGTAAACTGAGAATAAGGGCTATTTTTAGAGGAGAAAATGCCCGTCTACTGTACCCCGACTCACAAAACACAATCTAATAATAGCATGAATAAAAAACTATTCACATTACCACATGGAATTCATATCGTTAGACATTCCTATTCTAAAACGGGTCTCTATATGGATGTTTGAGATACATGTATGTTCAGTGTACGTTCAGTGTTTTTTTGTGTATGAAAAAAACACAGTTTTGTCATGGCTTATAATATTTCATAATCGGTCTCTTGCACTGAGTGATGTTGTAATGTTAATGCATGCTGATGCACGTTTAAGTCCATTTCTTTGTTTCAAACTAACACATGTGATAGTAGTACTAAAGTCCATTTATTATACTCTCTCTGTCTCCCCTGCCCTGTGTTGTTATGACTTTTCAGATGCCTTCGTAAAGAATATTACCCAGGTATGGTACACGCGTGTCTGGAACATTGTCCCTCTTTTCTTTCAGACGATGACAACTCTGAGGAGGGTCTCACCACTATCCATTCAGGAAGACATGAGTATGCATTCAGCCTCGAGCTTCCACAGACGTGAGTGTCTTTTTTCCACTGCGTTCATCATATTGAACAGTGAAAACGGGGGTTAAAAAAATACCATGTTAGTCTTGCATATTGTCACCAATGTCTATGGGGCAGGCTGTGTAGATCTTGTGAGCTAGAAGGGCACATTTTCATGATGATCTGTATTCACTACTGGCAACTTGAAACTGTATGCGATTCTCCCCCGACGATGGTTAAACTTGACCATTTCTTTTTATTCCTCCTGTCCCGCAGACCTCTGGCTACCTCTTTTGAAGGGAAACATGGCAGCGTGCGTTACTGGGTAAAGGCAGAACTCCACAGGCCATGGCTCCTGCCCATGAAGACCAAGAAGGAATTCACCGTCTTCGAACACATCGACATCAACACTCCATTGCTTCTAGTGAGTTTCTCTCCCCTTTCTCTCTTTGTTTTTCTAAAAACTAATCTCTCTAAGACAGCCTTGTAGAGTCCTGTTATTGAGTGAGTTCTTCCTGTTGGCTCAGGTTTCTGAGAAGCAAGAGTATATTATTCTATGCACAAAAGTGTGATTCATCCAAGGCCGCAGTTTCCAAACAATATGGGTTGAATTTGGATTGAATTTGGAAAGAACTACCAATGTACTTCTTCACTGCTTGTTCCCAATTATGATGCATTATGCATTTGCTTGCAGCTAGTTTAGGCTGGCTATGTAATTTTAGTTGCGTGTCAGCAACTTGGTGGTACGTCATAAAAACAATTGCCATGGGCAAATGCAAGTATATGTTGAGATGAAAGCGCTAGTTTGGACTGATGTTGATGGATGTGTTAAATGCCAGCTCGATGATATATGTGATAATGTGGTATTGCGCGGAAACTAATTAGTGTTGCCATGAACACAAAATGATCTGCCTGGTTTTGAATGATATGCCCTCAGGCAAGGATATAGTTTGCACCAGTTTCTGTCAGGAGACCAAGGTTTCAACAGACAGTTTTATCCAGGAAAATAGTTTTGTTTTGTGAGTGGCGGAAAAAAAACTCTTGACTAACTTGTCTTTCATTTCCCTTTTTTGTGTGTTTTTCTCTGTAGTCACCGCAGGCAGGCACAAAAGACAAGACACTTTGCTGCTGGTTCTGCACCTCAGGTCCCATCTCCCTAAGTGCCAAAATCGAAAGGAAGGGATACACCCCCGGTAAGCCAAAAAACGTTGCTGCAGACTATTTGCAGTGAAATTGGAAACAGTACTATAGCCCCCCCAGCCGTCAGTAATCAATTTCGCAAGAATTATCACACTGATTACCGAAAGCTCTTACTTATAGATTAAAAACTGAAGAAGGTTCAGTGTTGGCAGAAAAAGTTTGAAAACCCCAGTAGAATTGACTGGACTTGAAATTAACCCCCCGCCTCTCTTTTCCGCTGCAGGAGAGTCGATTCAGATCTTCGCCGAGATTGAAAACTGCTCTTCCCGCATGGTGGTGCCAAAAGCGGCCATCTACCAGACCCAGACGTTCTATGCCAAAGGGAAGATGAAGGAGGTGAAGCAGCTGGTGGCCAACCTGCGTGGAGAGTCCCTGTCCTCGGGCAAAACGGAGACCTGGAGCGGCAAGATGCTCAAGATCCCGCCAGTCTCCCCCTCCATCCTGGACTGCAGCATCATCCGAGTGGAGTACTCCCTCATGGTGAGTGAGAATGACCGATGCCTCTCAACCACTTAAACCCTATATGTTGACCAGGTTCTCAAGGGCCTAATACTTAACACTAAATATCAAGTGCATTGTGAGCCTGTGGATCGGCTATTTCTGGCAGCTGCCCCCCCCCCCCCCCCCACCCCCCCCAGAATAGGGTTGCAAGTGGTTAATTATATTTAAAAAAATTCTATTTCGCCTTGCAGTATTTTGGTCATGTGCCTTGGTCTGTCGATGGCTAACTTGCACACAAGATCAAAACGTCATTAGAACTGACACTTCAGCCTGTATTAATTGAGTTAAACAGCAGCCAGGTTGCTCAATAATCGTTACCAGTGTAGGATCGATATTTCCTAGAGAGATTGGCGTCTCCGGGAGGTCTGACTCAGCCAACCTTGAACCAAAGCCTGGGATTGTACCAGGTGTTCTCTCTGCATGCACTGTTAAGAGGATTAGCCCAGGACATCTGAGGCAACACCTGCCTGGGAGGCGCTTATGACCCCTTTACCCTGTGAACTGACCATCCCAGACAACCGGCCCCGGGGCCTGGTACTACATGAGACTGACCCACATATTTACAGACCTGCCGCTGACCCACATTGGCTCTGGCGACTTTCAACATCATGTTATACAACTTTTAAGCCGTTTCACAAACCACTCGTGTTTGTTCGTTTCATGGGGTTTGGTGTCACTCCATGCCGGTGCTCTTGTTTCAGTTTGACCACAGCACATTTAGGCACCGTGTTTTCATCCCAACACCAGATGTTTAACAGACCCTAACCTCTCTCTCTCTCTCTCTCTCTCTCTCTCTCTGTGCAGGTATACGTGGACATCCCAGGGGCCATGAACCTGTCCCTTAACCTTCCCCTGGTCATCGGCACCATACCACTCCACCCCTTCGGCTCCCGCACCTCCAGCATCAGCAGCCAGTGCAGTATGACCATGAGCTGGCTGGGCATGGCTCTGCCTGAGAGGCCTGAAGGTAAGCTCAGAACATAAACCACATACTCCACCCATGACCTTTTGTACAACCTGCTTTCAAAGGGGAGTAATTATGGGCCGCTTGATTCGAGTTCAGTGTTCTCTGGAATGCTAATCGCTGTGTCCGTCCCTCCTCCTCAGCCCCTCCAAGCTATGCAGAGATCGTGACGGAGGAACAGAGGCAGAGCCTTGAGGTTCCCTCAGCCCGCGAGGAGCTAGACGGTCCTCTCTTTGCCTACATCCATGAGTTCCGCTTCCAGCCCCCTCCTCTGTACTCTGAGGTGAGCAGCAATCATCAGTGCATCCTCTTTGGATGGGTAGCAAAATAACTTTGGGCTGATGCTCTCAAAGTCCACATTTTTTGATCGAATTAAAAAGCAACATCCAGTGACTAAAGCCTCTCCTCTCTCTCTCTCTCTCTCTCTCTCTCTCTCTCTCTCTCTCTCTCTCTCTCTCTCTCTCTCTCTCTCTCTCTCTCTCTCTCTAGATCGATCCTAACCCAGACCATGCCATCCGTGCAGAGGAGCGCAGACCTGACACCTGTCCGTCTCGCTGAAGGAAACCCTGAACTTTTCCCCGAAGAACTCGGGGAGGAACTTGGGAAAACAAAAAACTTCCTCCAAGCTGCAAGGCTCGGCTTTGTTTATTTTTCCCCGGCGACAGCGCTTGCACTCCGCCGTCGACGTCGAGAGAAAACAAACAAACAGAATAACCAACAAACCAACCCA
>NC_139941.1:60790289-60835289 GCF_963454915.1 Gymnoscopelus microlampas
AGCCCCTATAGGCCCTAGAGACGACAGTGATGGATGAGGTACTCACATTTTTTTACTTAAGTCAAAGTATCAATACCACAATGTGAGAAAATAGTCTGTTACTTAAGTAAAAGTTCGGTATTCAACATTTACCTGAGTAAAAGTACAAAAGCATTGGCATCAAAATGTACTTAAAGTACCAAAAGTAAAAAGTACTCATGGTGCAGAATGTCACCATTTCACAAGTTTTAAAAATGCACAAAAATCGTTTGAAAATAGCAGATCGACACGTTGTGGGCTTGTAAGATGTAGCAGATCTACAAGCTCATAGCGCTATGAGCTTGTAGATCTGCTATTTTTGAAAAACCTAGAAAAAGTTTGCAAATCTTTGAATATTTATATTTTTTAAAGCGAAAATTAACTGATATCTTTGCTTCTGGGGGTCCCTGGCACAAAACATTTTCAAATGGGGGTCCGCGGCCAAATGTATATCAATTTAGGGGTCCGTGGCATGAAAAGGGTTGAAAGCCACTGCTTTACACCACTGAGAGACACCCTGGACAAGTCACCAGTCCATCACATTGTCTGTGGGCTGTGTGGGAGGAACCAAGTCCCACAACACAGGGAGGAGAATGCCCGGGGCCGGGGTCGGGACTGTGGGCTGATGGGAAGGGAGGGAGGGAGGGGGAGGGGGGGGGGGGGGGGTCGTGAGATGACAATGCTAACCTCTGAGTCACAGTTAAGGTTGAGTTATAGTTGCGACGCCGGTCTCGCACAGCTGATCTACAAGCAGTGGTGGAAAAAGTACTCACGGGTTTTACTTAAGTAAAAGTATCAATACTGCAATATAGAAATACTCTGTTACAAGTAAAAACCCGGGATTTTAAATGTACTTGAGTAAAAGTACAAAAGTATTGGTATAAAAATTTGCTTATAGTACCAAAAGTGAAAAGTACTCATTGTGCAGAATGTCACCATTTCACAAGTTTTCAAAATACATAAAAATATTATAAATATAAAAAAATCTGCAAAGTAACTGTAAATGTACAATATTTGCCTCTTAGATGTATAGTGGAGTAGAAGTAAACGTATTGAAAATTGGAAATACTCAAGTAAAGTGAACAATACCTCAACTCCTGTCTTGAGATGACAGCGCTAACCGTCTGAGTCACAGTTAAGGTTGATGTATAGTTGCAACGCCGGTCTGGCACGGCTAAAAACTAAACTGGTTTAGAAGGCATTTGTAGAATCGGCCTCAGGTCTTAACGGGTTAATCTTTGTGAGTGTGTGTGGGGTCAAAGGTGAGCAGACAGTCGGGTGACGATAGCCAGGCCATGTTGGACACACAGACAGCACAGACACAAACTGGACTTGCCCCACTGACTTGCCTCCTGAAAACCAGTGGTGTAACGCAGTGGTTTTCAACCTTTTTTTTTGCGTCAAGGACCCCCAAATTGACACATATTAGCCCAGGGACCCCCATTTGAAAAGATATGCCAGGGACTCAACCATTTTGATTTCTTGAGGGTCCCAATCTACACTGTATCATCATCATTAGTGTTCATTTAACTCTGAGAGTGTACAAATGGAACCAAATGGACCCGTTAGGGTCCATTTGGTTCCATTTGTACACTGTCAGAGTTACAGACACATAAGGGTCAATTTGGTTCCTAGCTATTAATTTGGCTGGGGACCCCCTGGAACCCCCTCAGACCACTGGTGGTCCCCGGACCACTGGTTGAGAACCACTGGTGTAAAGTAACTAAGTACATGTATCTACTCATGTGCTGTACTTAAGTACAATTTTGGGGTGAGTATTTCCAATTTTCAATACTTTTACTTTTAGACCTACTCCACTACATCTAAGAGGCAAATATTGAATTTTTTATTCCACTACAATTTTTTGAAAACTTTAGTTACTAGTTACTTTATAGATTGTGATTGTTATTACAAAAACATATTAACCACTTCAGCCCTATACATACTTTGGCACAACATGTGAAGCACAACGTATTCACAGTGTTGGCTCATGAAAGTCCCTTTCATGGGTGTACGTTTGTTGTTGTTTGGAAGCCCCTAACCCTAAGACAATGCTCTATCATTTTCTCCATTATCTTGAATCTTAAAGTTGTACATTTAATGTTTGTTTGTTGTTTGTAGACGGACACGTGAGATCATCTAATGTATCTCCTTAAACCCGGGCTTGTATGTCTTTGTATCTGCATGTCGCTGGCTTCCATTGAAAATGAATGGTAACATGTATCTTTTAATCTGCCCGTGTGAACGCACCATTATGCTGCGTTCACACGGGCAGATACAAAGATATACAGTCTACCATTCATTTCCAATGGAAGTCAGCTACAGGCAGATACAAAGATACATCTGACGTTTGTAGATCTGCTACAACAGAATTGATACAAAGCTACTAATTGAAGTTGAGCTGGGTTCAACGGCCAGATAGAAAGATACAAAACTACAACTGTAGCTCCGATGACGCAGCGAAGACGATGACGCCAACGACCGTGTTGAGCAACACAGATACAAAGTGACAGAGCGACACATATGCTGTGTATCTTTGTATCATAATCTGATCGTGTGAACGCAGCATTAGACCTCTTTGAAGAAGAGGAAGGTATCAAGCAGTGGTGGAAAGTAACTAAATACATTTACTCAAGTACTGTACTTAAATACAATTTGGAGGTACTTTTACTTTACTGGAGTATTTCCAATTGTCTCTACTTTTACTTCTACTCCACTACATCTCAGAGGCAAATGTTGTACTTTTACTCCACTACAATTATTTGAAAACTTTAGTTGCTAGTTACTTTGCAGATTTACATTATTATATTATAAAACATACATTAACCACTTTAGCCCTATTTTATACCTAGGCTATTTGAAAATATCAGATCTACATGAAAAAATATTAAATCTACATCACAACGCGTCGCGATGCGACGCGTTGTGAGCTTGTAGATCTGATATTTTCAAACATGTCGGTACGTTTGCTACTGTAAGTACATTTTGATAGCAATACTTTTGTACTTTTACTTATGTAAATTTTGAATTCCAGACTTTTACTTGTAACAGAATAGCCTACTTCTACATTGCAGTATTGATACTTTTACTTAAGTAAAACATTTGAATACTTTTTTCCACCACTGTCAAGCAGAATAATATGAAACAGAATGAGTTCCATAACAACAATAGCTTCATTTCTGGACTGGGTTGCAGGTAAGGTGAGTGAGTGTTCCCCGCAATGCTCTCCAGGAACCAGCGGTGAAACCTGACACTGATGCAGTGCAGAGGGCTGGGAGCCAGGCGGGGGGGACAGCCAGCCCACAGGGCCATACAGCAGCAAAACACATCATTTATTGATCTCTGTGCTGCATTGTGTATGCATGAGAAGGAACATGCAGGCCTGTTGCAAACCCAGTGGTGGAAAGTAACTAAGTAGGTGCATTTACTCAAATACTGTACTGCAAAGTGCAATTTTGAGGTACTCTTTTGCTTTACTGGAGTATTTCCAATTTTCGATACTTTTTCGATACTTGCTCCACTACATCTCTGAGGCAAATATTGTACTTTTACAATTATTGCACGACAATTGTTTGAAAACTTTAGTTACTAGTTACTTTGCACATTTAGATTGTTATTACAAAACATGCATTAACCACTTCAACCCTATTTTGTCTACTTGAAAATAGCCGATCTACCAGCTCACAACGTGTCACGATGCGACGCATTGTGAGCTGGTAGATCTGCTATTTTCAAAGGATTTTTTATACATTTTATACACTTGAAAACGTGTGATATGGACCATTCTGCATAATGAGTACTCAAGTACATTTTGATTACCAGACTTTTACTTGTAACAGAGAGTATTTCTACATTGCAGTATTGATACCTTTACTTAAGTAAAAAAAATGTGAGTACTTCTTCCACCCCTGACGGAGGAAAAGACCAGCAACTATTGCAGTCATTAAATGAAGGGACAATGCAGAATATGACTAACAAGAAAAACTGATTGATGAAATTAAGATTCATGCAAAAATGAATAATGCAAAAAGAATACACATAGCATATATTTTGTATGTAATAATAATGGGAGAAGATAACTAAATGAACAGATATGAGATTAGCTGAACAGTAACATTCAATGTGTTTGTACACTCAGATTTAACCACTTACAGTCGACGCAATGTGACACATTGTTACCCTCTTTGATTATACCACACAGTTCATTTCATTTCAACCTTGTGACTTGGCCTTTGGCCTTCCATAAATCCTACCCGACGCACTGTTGCAAAAGAGTGTGACAAATGTACCTGAAATGTACTCACATAAACCAAGCATAGAACAATCACACACAAAATGGCCACCTTTCAACCTTTTTTAATGGTGAATTTCAAGCTTCACATCTCTGTTGACTTCATGGGAGAGTAATGCTTCATTTATACTCTGCTGTGCGATGAAGTATAAATCAGTTTAAAACACTGGTGAAAAAAATATTTTCCTTCCAAAATCTTAAGGAAGTGTAAATAGGGTGGTGGGGGGATGTTATTATCACTAGGATGGACTGATTGCTAGGTTTACTGAGGAGGGTGGAAAATGGCCAAAGTTTGGGCCATCACCTGCTTGAAGATCTGCTCCACCTGGGCCTGAAAGTTGTCAGCCAGGGGCTTGACCTGAGCATTGAAGTTGTCTGCCAGTGGCATGAGCTGGGCCTGGAGGTTGTCGGTCAGAGGCTTCAGCTGTTCCTCGATGTTGGAAATGTAGGGCTTCAGCTGGTCCTGGAGCTTCTCAGCCTCAGCCTGGACCTTTTCAACTAGTGGCTGGATCTGGGCCTTGCCGCCCTCAAAGTAAGTCCTGTGACAGGAAACGCAGAAGCAGAACAGTGTTAAAGATAATTATAATTAAGGAAGATAAGTATTAGTGATTGTCTGCCCATGATGGTTGACATGGTTTGGACCAATGTTCACTAGATAAAAGTTGATATTGGCTTAAAGTAACTTCACTCACTACATTAGATTATTTTCATCAAAGGTTGTGATGGAATGACTTAACTGATTGATTGATTGATTGATTGATTGATTGATTGATTGATTGATTGATTGATTGATTGATTGATCAGGACAGAGGTACAGTAAAACACTTAGACTAAAAGGATAACACAAAAAAAGCCATGGGGACTTTTCCATTGTGGTTTTCTTAACTGATGCATGTAGAGTGTGAATTACAATGAGCAAAAAGGCAGAACAATCTTTCTAATTCCTATAGTTACAGCACCAATTGGTTTAAACTGTATTCATTTGTCTTACACATTATCGTCTATGATAAAGAAGTGCACAGTGAGTTAAATTAACTATGAACAATGAATTTTTAAATCTTTTGTAAATAGCAGATCTACAAGCTCACAACACATTTTTCAAATAGAGCTGAAGTGGTTAAGTAAATGTAATTGGTTACTTTTCACCACTGTTGTTTTCTACCTATAAATGATGACTTACTGTGCCTTGTTGGGCAGCTCCAGAGCCTTGACCTTGTCAACCATCTCCTGGCCAGCCGTGGTGACAGAGGCCGACATGTCCGTAATGAACTGGGTGATTCTCTGCACTTGAGCAGAGATGTCACGCTTCAGTGACACAGACTCAGTGCCTGGAAAACACATTTAAATGCTTTGTTCAAATCCTCATTGAAATGTATAGAATACAGCTTACCTAAGATTCAGACTTTGCTGACATTACTCATAAGTGCATTTAACATTTAAAATATATATATATATAAAATACATGTTGTAGGTTCCTAAGTATAGTAGTTCATGTAAAAACTATTTGAGAGTTGAATATACAGTTTCAGGATTCTTACCATGACCGATGGCCAGCAGAACAACAAGGGCAGCAACAACGGAGAATTTCATGGCTACAGATGGGCAATATGAACCTGGAGGGTGAAAATGTATTTTTAAAGATGGTAAAATGTACCTATGCTTGTATGAATCTGGCTTTACATTACAATACAGTGGTCAAAAATCTGTACTCCCGAAACAAGCAAAGCTGTGCCAATGAAATGGCAATTTACTTGTGATTGACATAAATACTCAAATATATATAAAAAAATATATAAAAAATACAAATGTACATGTTCCATGAATACATATAAAATCATTTAAAAAGAGCACATCTCAGTGTTAAATGAAGCCCATCTCCAAAGCTGGAATGAAGAACAAGAATTCAGAAGACCAATGCAGTGGGAAACTCACCTTAACTCCAGGGGTTCTTGGACCAAATGGTGTTTTCTATGATGAGATCCCAGGGTTTTTTATACTCCTTGAAGAATGGTGCCTAATCATGATTTAATCATTTTATCACAAAAAGAAGTCACCAGCTGGCTGAACCCTGATGTCATGAGAAAGATACAAAGTCCGTGAGTGTGTGTGTGTGTGTGTGTGTGTGTGTGTGTGTGTGTGTGTGTGTGTGTGTGTGTGTGTGTGTGTGTGTGTGTGTGTGTGTGTGTGTGTGTGTGTGTGTGTGTGTGTGTGTGCGTGTGTGCGTGTGTGTGTGTGTGTGATCAAGGAAAACTAATTTAATTCTTGTCTAGGGCTGTCACAACGAGCATGACATTTTACTTGACGATTAATTGTCATGCAAATAATTGCGATTAATGATTTAATTGTGTTTTTAGCATTGAACATTGGAGCATATATAAAAAGGAATTCTGTGAGCTTGAAGTAGTAGATCAGCTATTTCCAAAATGTTTGTGTCGGTGATTTTGCTCCATCTTATCACTCAGTCAGCGGTTGCCTCACATGCAAAGCCAGCAAAGTCTGTGTGTGTGAAAGACCAGGTTGTGATAAGCTCATCACAGAGCTTGTAGATACCGTTGATGAGTGGTTCTCAAACTTTTTCATGTTAAGGACCCCCAAATTTAAATCTATATGGCCGCGGACCTCATCTCAAAATATTTTGTGCTGTTTTACAATTTATTTCCAGACCTTTTTAAAAATAGCGTTGCGATGCAAGCTTGTAGATTGGCTATTTTGAAATAGCCTATAACAGTGGTTCTCAAACATTTTCATGTCAAGGACCCCCAAATAGACACCATTTGGTTCCTAACTATCCATCATTTAGCTGGGGACCCCCTGGAACCCCCTCAAGTACCCCTGGGGGTCCCCAGACCCCACTTTGAGAACCAATGGCCTATAATATACTAGGGTTAAAGTGGTTAAACACATTTTGCTGGTGACCCCCTGGAAATCTCTCAAGGACCCCTGGGGGTCTCCGGACCCCACTTGTTATTGTCTTTGTTACTGTGCATTGTACTGTTTCAGTATTGTATAGTAATTTATCTCATTTGTAGATTTTCTATAGATATTGTTGCGCTGTTCATGTTTTAAAAATATTATACAGTCATTTGGTCAATGTCCTTTGACTGAATTGAATCTGTTTGAAACTAAACTTTCATCTATTTTTGGAGCAAATGCTCAGTGTTAATGAAGAATCTTGCCCATCTTGCCTGGGCCTTGAGCCTTGAGCCCAGGGCTTTGAGTCACCTCAGATGCTTGCCGTCCTTTGTGATCCTTTTTACTCTACTCAAGCACCTATGTCATAAGTAATACGTTATGGGGGTATCCTCATGTTTTTATTGTATGCATTTGCATTATCAACCTTCTTGTGCTTTACCTTTTACGGTACATTAGATTGGTTGAGAAAGTGTCAGTGAAGCATGGTCACAATTCAATAACAAATTAGCTTTGATTGAGTATTTTGAAACATTTTACACTCCTGGACCACTTTTGAGAATTAAAATCAGATAACGATGAATGGGTATTCACTCATATATTATATTATATAAGGACAAGTCAAATGTTCAGGCAGAGCACATCCATGCTTAGTCCAATTCTTAATTTTAATGCTCATGCATGATGCAACTTGTATCTGGTTTTGACCCTGTTCACGTATACCTTGAAACTCTGTTATTACTCTGGAATGATTGCCACTGGAGAAGATTAGATATACATTGCATCTGGGACACTAAAGACATTTGATCTTACATGCCATGGTCTCCTTTTATAAGTTATGTCAAGAACCTGACGTATAGATAAACTTGATGTTATTGTTACCACTCCTCTGGTGTGGGTATCCTAGACCAATATCACATTACAAAAGTGACGGGTCGCATTCAGAACGGCAAGAGTGAGTTAACTTCTTTATTGTTATTTCATCTCCATGCCTTTAAGGCTCACAGAGGACAAACGTTTCTGCTATCCAGCCTTCGTCAGCGTGAAGAACCTGACGTTCACATGACATAAATATAGGTTTAGGATCTCTGAGCTCATCAGCCGGGTCAGGAGGTTGGCTCTGTCCCCCCAATGTACTTTATATATATGTATGATTAATGTCGTCAACGTCAATGATGTAAAGTAACTAAGTTTACTCAAGTACTGTACTTACGTACAATTCTGAGGTATTTTTTACTTTACTTGAGTATTTTCAATTTTCAGTACTTTTACTTCTACTCCACCACATCTCAGAGGCAAATGTTAAACTTTTACTCCACTGCAATTATTTGAAAACTTTAGTTGCTATAACTTTTATATTTAGTTTATCATTACAAAAAATACATTAGCCACTTCAGCCCCTACTGTATATACAGGAGCCATTTGAAAATAGCCAATCTACAAGCTTACAATGCGTCGCGATGCGACGCATTGTACGCTTGTAGATCTGCTATTTTCAAAAGATTTGTATACATTTTAAAACTTGTGAAATGGGACATTCTGCATAATGAGTGCTTTGTACTTTTGGTACTTTAAGTACTTTTGTACTTTTACTCAAGTACATTTTGAATTCCGGACTTTTACTTGTAACGAAGTACTTCTACATTGCAGTATTGATACTTTTAGTGGAGGTGGGGGGGGGGTTCTTGATTGGGGGACAACATTGATTGATTGCTGCCCCCATGTTCAATTTGAAAAAATAATAATTAAAGTTGTATAAAAAAACAACTCTGTTATGAGGAGGTTAAACTTCAAAGCAGAGTAATATCAATAAGTCAACAAAGGATAAGATGTTGTTTACTCCGTGCCCCTTTCCCATCATTCATCATGTTATGTAATATGTTCTCTTAATTCAAACAGACGGATTTGCACAAATATCATAATGTCAATCCATTGTCCGGTTCTTTTTGTGTGCATAATACTTCTTTGTGCATATAATATTTATCCTGTTGCTACGTTCTGAAGCTGTGCTTGCACTAAGCATGACTATTGCCACACGAATGTTATACTTGCTGCCAGTTCCCGTAAGTGACTTGTCATTCTTTTTGTTGCTTTAGTTAAAATGTTAATATAAATATTTAACTTGCTGTGAGGGGCTGAGGGGGCATGGTGGCATGGCTGCTACGTTCCAGCCTCGCGCACGCAGGCACGCACGCACGCACGCACACACAGCTGTCTCTCTAGCCTCCACTTGGAGCTTGTTAGCTCAGGCTTCTCATGAACAATGCACAGCCACCGGAGCCATCGGTGAGTGGCAGCCGTGAAGGAACAAACATTTTGGCTGGCAGGCAGGCAGGCGGACGGACGGACGGACGGACAGACAGACAGACAGACAGACACAGACACAACCAGTGGTTCTCAAACATTTTCATGTCAAGGACCCGCAAATTAATATGTGACCCCCCATCTGAAAATATGCTGTGTCAGGGACCCCCGTACCAAATTTGTGTTGTTAAAAACTATTCCACATTTCTCACTTTATTTCAAGATTCTTTTAAAAAAGTTAGCAGATCTACAAGCTTTGTCTGTGCAATGCGTTGTGAGCTTGTAGATCGACTATTTTCAAATAGCCAATAGGCTATAGGTTTAAAGTGCTCATGTTGGCCTATAGTCACTTCTTCTGTATTTATAGATTTAAAGTGCTTATGTGACCTGTTAGTCGCTTCTTCTGGGCTTGTTTTCGTAGACCTGGCTGCTTATTTCTCTCTCATAATCTGCCAACACTGGTGACTTTAGTTGTATCCGGTAAGCCGGCTTAGCGACCCCGGCCTATAGGGACCCCGGCCTATAGGGACCGCGGCCTTTCAGTGAGTCAGTCAAGTAGCTCCGGTGGGAGCCAGTATATTTTGTAATTGACAAAAACCCATGTTTTGTTTTTTGTTTTTTAATAAAGCCCCCTGGCCTGAGTGAGTTTGATCTTTGTGCAACCGTCCGTCAGTGGTGGAAAAAGTACTCACATTTTCCACTCAAGTAAAAGTATCAATACCGCAATGTAGAAATACTCTGTTACAAGTAAAAGTCTGGAATAAAAAATGTACTTCAGTAAAAGCACAAAAGTATTGGTATAAAAATGTACTTAAAGTACCAAAAGTAGAAAGTACTCATTATGCAGAATGTCCCGTTTCACACATATATTTTGAAAATAGCAGATCTACAAGCTTACAATGCGTCGCATCGCGACGCATTGTGAGCTTGTAGATCGGCTATTTTCAAATGGCCGAAGTGTAAGGGCTGTATGTGTTGTAATAATAATCAAAATCTACAAAGTAACTAGCAACTAAAGTTTTCACATAATTTTTCAAATAATTGTAGTAGAGTGACCGACCCAAAACAAAGAAAAATCTTAACTAGGTACAGATTCAGTGAGCACAGTCTTGCGATCGAGAAAGGTCGTCACAGGCAGACCTGTGTGTATGTAGAGAAGACAGACTATGCACCCACTGCACACAAAATGAAGTGGAAACCGAGCTACACTTCCTAACCGTCTGTCCATTGTACCAAGACATCAGAGACACATACTTCCCACAGATTACAACCACACACAGAGATTTTGAAAACATGACCAATGACAAAAAACTCCCATATCTGCTGGGCGAAGTACAACAATGTGCAAACACAGCAGCAAGATTCGTGAGTTGCTGTGATAGGAGAAGGATATCAAACGGAACACAACCACCCTAAAGACTAATCATTGTGTATTTTCCTGCACTATACCTGCACCCAGTGATCATGGTACATAGAAATTGATCTATTGAAGATTCTGACTTTCAAATGTACATATTTCTTGTTTTGATTGTATTACTGTATTGTTATATTGTGCTTTTTGCTTTGGCAATGTAAACGTATGTTTTCTCATGCCAATAAAGCCCATTGAATTGAATTGAATTGAATAGAGTAAAAGTACAATTCTTTCCTTTGAGATGTGTAGTGGAGTAGAAGTAAAAGTACTGAAAATAGGAAATACTCCAGTAAAGTAAAAAATACCTCAAAATTGTACTTAACTTAAGTACAGTACTCGAGTAAATGAGTTACTTTACACCACTGCCGTCCTCATCCACAATGCTCCTTTCCCACCTCCCTCCCCTTCCTGTTGCCTTTGTTACATTGCATAGGCTGCAACTTTCCATCTTTATAGAGCCAGCCTGTGCTTTCTGCAGTGGTGCTGTGGCACTGCTGTTTGTTTATGCAATGACCCATCTGTAATGTTCACCTCTCTCTCTCTCTCTCTCTCTCTCTCTCTCTCTCTCTCTCTCTCTCTCTCTCTCTCTGACGCAACAACAAATCCATCAATGTCACTCATAGAGAATTGATTTTGTTTTGCGTCAGCTATGTTTTATAATCATCGATTCTCTACATGCAGCCAGCCATGCGGGGAGAGACGAAACACGCACACAGAGGAGTTCAGCTATACGTAATCACAACTCTGAAAACCTTTCATAAACGTAAGTCAAATAGTTCAAATGAAAACCAAATACCTACAACATCAGTAATAAAAATGTAATGTAAGGAAAAATGTAACAATAAAATATCACAGACCATTAACATCAAAAATGAAAAGGAAAAAGCCAACAAACACTTACACAACACACATTAAAACATGATAAACTAGAAAATGTGCTCCTCGGAGCACAGGTCTCCGCCAGTACTGTTCCTGATTAATCCTGTCTTACCTATTTATATTACATATTGTCACGTGTCACTTGACCAATGTTAGCTTGGCTGATGGAAGATCACTTAAAAAAATATAAATTATTTTTTGAAGTGACACACCTATTTATAGGTTTCTATTTCGTCATGCGTCTCGCTAGCCAATCAAAGCACACCTTTTCAACATATTGTCACGTGTCACGTGAAGCTTGACCAATGTTAGCTTGGCGGACACACGGAAGGACGGAGACGAAAACATACTCTCCACCTCTGGCGGAGACAATAAAGAACCAAAATCCTACTATAAATGCCCAGAATGTCAAACTCGGTGAGCATACCGGCAAGTATCGGAGGGAGTGATGCACCAATTCGGATCCCAATCTCTTTTTGACAAATACGCAAATCCCCATATATGGAGTACCCTGATGTCATCAATATGATGTCATAGTACTGACGTCATAGACTGGCCAAACAAACTTTTTATTTTAACCAAAATATATAACTTAGTTACACTACCTTAACAACTTACATCCTATATACCTACTGTAGCTGACCAGGGTCCCCTGGGGATCTATAGGTCCACTCATTCCCCCCCTCAACACCATTCTCTTTGCACACAATTGCCGATCTACAAGCTCAGAATGCGTTGCATTGTGACACGTTGTGAGCTTGTAGATCAGCAATTATTTGCCGATCTTTCGCCCCCCCAAAATAGGGACACTAGATTTTGTTCAAGTGGTTAGCATGTTAACAACCAAGTGTAACTTGTTGCCAATACAAGGTGTGGCTTGGTTAATTTAACTTGATTCAAAACTCTCATCATATAAGCCCCTTTGTGTGTGAGCATCAGTGATGACTCAGCAGCTGACTCATGTAGCTTTGACCCCCCCGGGCCCCATCCATTCTCCTCTCATCCACTCCAATCCCCCCCCCATCCATCCATCCATCCATCCATCCATCCATCCCCCCCCAGTGGCCTGCTCCCCCTGACATAACATTTGTAGGTCCAAGCCGTGGAGGATGAATGACTAGTATAACATAGAAATATAGTTGGAGGAGAGAGCATTAGTTGGGGGGGGGGGGGGGGGCCGGAGGGGGTGAAGCTAGTGCTGACGCCAGTATAGGCAGGCCTCAGCTGTTTCCTCTCAATGGTTAATCCCACTGCCCAGAAACCTCCGGCGTTTCCAGGGGTTCTCAGCAGCTTGCTGCCATGCAGCATGTGTTGCCATGTCCGCTTATTATAAGCGACTTTAGGGATTGTTGCTTGTACATTTTGGTAGTTGTGGGTTGCGTTGCATCTAAAGTATAGTTGCTTATTTGGTCTTGCTTAAAAGTTTTGAGAACCAGTGGTTCTCAAATATTTTCATGTCATGGACCCGCAAATGAATATGTATTTGTCCCCTAACCCCCATCTGAAAATGTTTTGTGCCGGGGAGCCCCTTACCAGATTTCTGTTGTTAGAATGTTTCAAAAATCTTCCAAATATTCCACATTAATTTTCAAGATTTATTTTAGAAAATAGCCGATGTATACAGTATATATAGGTTTAAAGTGCACATGTGGCCTATAATAGTCGCTTCTTTTGGGCTTCTTTTCCTTGACCCGGTTGCTTATTTCTCTCACAAAACCTGGCAACACCGACCAGCATGGGAGCGGTTGGAGAAAGGAAGGCTGTGTGTCGAGGGCCCCTGGGGGCCCCATTATGTCTGTCGGTGCCACATCATCACTGTGACATAATAGAAAATGCACACATGCATACACACATGTCCAACACTGAATTACACCACGCAGCTAAATGGTGCAAAGCACACGCATTTCCTCTGAAACAATAGACCACCAGTTAAAACCAGACCCAAAAAAAACTACGTAAGAAGGGAAGTATGGATGGTTTTTGCGGACAGAAATGCGATCATAGTTTCACAAATGACTTGTTCATTTTACCCAGATGAGGGTAATAAATGTACTTAAAAATGAGAACATTAGTGATTTTCCCCAAATTGAAACAATAAAATCTACAATAAACAAAAGCGTGTTTTCCTATAATTGCTTTCAATGGGGAGGTAAGCTGTTCTTTCCGAACCCTGAGCCAGTGAATTAAACGAACATGAGGCCGCCCGCCATGATGAGGCCTCCAGTGGAGATGAATATTAGGCTAAACCCAAGGACTGAAGTGAGGCTAATTGTTTGGTTGGCATTATAAAAAATCACAATAGAGAATAATCGCATTGCTAATTTGGTCCCATAAAACGTCTCGCTGCGCTGTTCGCACACAAGCTTCAGTTAATTCGTTAATTCGGTTCATTTGTGTTGGTTGAGTGTCTATTTTGATTTTGTCGACTGTGAAGAAAAATGTTCGTTGACTACCTTTTTTCACTGACAAAAACTAAATAAAAACTAAGCTATGATGACTAAAACTAAGACTAAATATATTGACAATTTCGTCAACAAATAAAAAATTGACCAAAAACTATATTAAAATGTTAGGGAGTGACTAGTGGAGAAGAGATTAGTAGAACTAAAAGACAAGTGCTGGCTATTTTCAAGCCAGCACTGCACACGTGCGAGCCAGCACTGCACATGTGCGCAGGCGAACACATACACACACACACACACACACACACACACACACACACACACACACACACACACACACACACACACACACACACACACACACACACACACACACACACACACACACACACACACACACACACACACACACGTAACATGCAGATTTGCGAGGCGCACCGTTGCAACACATGCACCACTTAAAGACATGCACACACACCCACAAGCCAGCACTGCACACGTGCACGGGCGCACACAAACACAAACACACACACGCGCGCGCACACACACACAAACATGCAGACCTGCATCAAAGGCACCGCTAATTCCTTCACACAGGGTGTGATTTTTAATGGAGAAATGACTATAAGGCAATTTTCTCTCATTCGTTTCATGACTGAGGCCATTTTAGCAGGTCCACGTCACACCAAAAAGCATGGGCAGTCAATCACTAGTTTGGTAGACTGTGTTCAGACAGTTTCATGAAAAAATGGCACATAGATTTCATCAGCTCCCCTTGAAGAAAGAAAGTTCTAGGGAGTGAGGTAGAGCCCGTATAGAGGTGAGTTTTCAGACTGCGGCAGAAAATGGGGAGTGAGTCTGCAGTCCTAACTGAGGGTGGGAGGTCATTCCACAGCTTGGAAGCCCCAGGAGGGAGAATAGTCTAGGTCTAGGACGATGGTGCGTTGGCCAGGGCGTCACAGGGAAGGGGGGGACGACAGCCATCCTGTGTTTGTTGATATAATGCTGATCTAAAGTGTGCGGCCAGGGGTGTAGGGGTGGACCCTGTCCTGAAGGTAAGGAGGTGCCATGCCCTTGATTGCCTTGTAGGTCATCGCCAGTGTTTTGAATATTGATGCGAGCATCGGCCAGAAGCCAGTGAAGGGAATTCAGTGAGAAACATGTCTCTGTACCGCACTGTTGTGACAAAAAGAGAGCTGAGCCAGAAGGCAAAGCTCTCAACATACAGAGCAATCTTCGTTCCCACTCTCACTTATGGTCATGAAGTGTGGGTCATGACCGAAAGAATAAGACTGCGGATACAAGCGGACAAAATTAGTTTTCTCAGGCGGGTGGCCGGCCTCTCCCTTAGAGAGATAGGGTGAGAAGTTCAGTCATCCGTGAGAGACTCAGAGTAGAACCGCTGCTCCTTGACTTGGAAAGGAGCCAGCTGAGGTGGTTCCGGGCATCTAGTACGGATGCCTCCCGAGCGTCTCCCTAGGGAGGTCCTCCTGACAGACCATGGACCAGATGTGGAGATTATATCTCCACACTGGCCATGGAAAACCTTGGGATCCCCCAGGAGGAAGTTGCTAATGTTGCTCTGGAAAGGGAAGTCTGGAGCTCTCTAACCGTTGCCCCCGCGGCCCAATTCCGGATAAGCGGTTGAAGATGGATGGATGGATGGATGGATATGTAGCCCCCACAGTCACTGCGTTCCACTACAGATGGATGGACATGTTGTCCTCTTCTAACAAGTCAAGACCGGGAACAAATGTTCTTTTCCTTTTTTGTTTTGTTTTCTCAAGGCAAAACATTTCCCTGACATAATGTCATGCTGATTTTAGTCTTGTTGGCCGATGTGACAGGCGGACTCAATTCAATCCACGCAGTCTAACGAGGTGGATAACCACGATTTTACGGTTTTCAACCAAAATCGTGCAGCATGCAGGCAACTTTAAGATCATTTTGGATGATCAAACAAACGCCACCGATCTGGACAAAGTGAGCAAACTATGTGTTTGTTATTATTCAAATATTTGTATTGACTTTTTCAACATGTTTTACACACACACACACACACACACACACACACACACACACACACACACACACACACACACACACACACACACACACACACACACACACACACACACACACACACACACACACACACACACACACACACGTAAAACAAACAATGCAAACTATGTGTTTGTGACTCATTTTATTTTAGTTAAGTTACATCCTGTATAACGATACTGTGCTTCCTCAATAACTCCACATCCCTTATCAGCTCTCATTCTTTACTTGTACATGCACGTACGCACGCACGCACGCACGCACATACACACACACACACACATCTTTGAGTGCAAATGTTCTGTTTTCCTCATCGGGTACATAGGGAGCGAAAGTGAGAGAGAGAGAGAGAGAGAGAGAGAGAGAGAGAGAGAGAGAGAGAGAGAGAGAGAGAGAGAGAGAGAGAGAGAGAGAGAGAGAGAGAGAAGGCCGAGAAGGAGGGAGGGAGAGGGAGGTTAGATCACAATGTTCCCTTTTTGAAGTGTCTGGATTCTTCCTGATCTCCTACAGTGGCTGGTTCACTCTGGTTTGCAGCTCTACCAAGGCTGCTGCTGCTTGTCTTGTTATTGCAAACCGGCCTCAGAGCTGACAGGTGTAGACAGGCGAGTGATTTTCAGCAACCTTGCCAGGAAAGAAAGCTGTTTACCTCCTGAAATGCATCATATTGGATTGGATGGCATGTTGAAGTAGAGTCACTGACCATGAGACAGAACAGGACCCAGGCTTTGACGTAGCTTCTCCGAGCAGAGACAAAAAACAGACCGTCTCCTCGGTCAGCGGGGCCACATGCCGCCTCCAAAACACATGTGGGCCATACATACATACATACATTGTTTGAATGCATATGAATGTAGGCTAACATACAATACCAGCAGCAGCTGCGGTCCAGCTGCCGCTGGCATATTATGCTTGCTGATATATAGTCATTATTGTCTTTTCTGTATGTTATACTCCAAATACTGTAACATAAACATTAATATATCGTCTCTGTCTCGGCAGAAACCTCCTATCTCCATATTTTAACTATGTTTGTGTTTTTTTTCGCAAATTAACGCCTTACTTGATCATACTACATCATCACACAGAAGCATCAAAAAGTAGCAGATCTACAAGCTCAAAACGTGGCGCGAAGCGACGCGTTTTGAGCTTGTAGATCTGCTACTTTTGCTATTTTAGAATTTGGATCCTGAGAAGTAACAGTTTTGGACATATGAGGTTTCCACCCGACAGAGACGATATACATTTATATAAAATCTGCTGTTAATGTAAATTATATATTTTCATTTCATGTATTATATACACCACAGTTTCCTCAGCCATATCCCCATGCACTCTGCTTTTCTGATCATGTCTGGTAGCTTATAATCATACCTGATGGACATGGGTCTTCTCAATAAGGAATGGAAACATGGCTAACATTAGCCGGGGGGGTGTGGGGGTGTAGTGGCGGGGGTTGGGGGGGGGGGGGGGGGGGGGGGGTAATGAGGTTGATAGATGGCGGACTGACCGGCCATAATTAAAAGGTGAAGGTATCAATTGTTCGCTCCTTGAAATAACCTACCAAGTTGACCACCATGCAGCGCTGACCACCCCTCACTATAGACGGGGATGGAGGAACCTGACACCGCATGTGACGCTCTGGCCTGGACTCCCAGTCCCGCCGTACCGAAGTCCCAGCATGCTCAGCATTCCAGCTTCACACGCCCCCCTAACCCTGACGGTGCTCTACACACACACACACACACACACACACACACCCCCACACACACACGCGCGCATGCGTGACTTCAATCCTTACACAGCACAAGAAGTTCAAGACCCTGTTGCCTGCTGCCTGCTGCCTGCTGCTACTACTACTAGTGCGTGCCGTCCCCTGTTTTACCTATTTTAAAAACGTTTAAAATAGAAGTGTGGCTAATGTGGGAGGCTCGGGTTCGGTGTAACGAATGCTAATGGGCGTGTGTCACTTGTCACTTTGAAGAGTACTGTACTGGGCACCGAGTACAGTAAATCCTATAAATCTATAAATTCACTAACTGGGAGACATGATGGTAGATATGAGTGGATTTATCTCAATGACAAAATGTTAAGTATTTTCATTTTAACCCATTAAGACCTATGGAGGCCTTCTAAATCAGTAGTTCTCGAACTTTTTCGTGCCAACTTCTGCCAAGGACCCCCAAAAATGATTATGTATTTGGCCTATGCGGAACCCGCATCTGAAAATATTTTGTGCCAGGGACCCCAGTAGTCCAGGGGCCAACACTGATATTTTCACAAATTGGTACCACCTAAGGTGACCGTAAAGTTTTTGTATTTTTGTCTTCCTACATGTCTCTAGTTTATATTTTGGTATGATAACCCTTCCAATTTTGTAGCTTAATGGCAGTTATCACTACCTACCGGCTAATGTATCCGGTAGGAGACACAAAGTAGAATCTTTGTGTCTCCTACCGGAAATACACCCGGGCATCAAATTATTGCGACAAAAAACAAAATATATCCATGTATTCAAGGCTTCATGGGGTGTGCAATTGATAACTTCTAAGATTTTTGCTGTTTGCAAAAAGACTGCTTTCCATAAGCTTGCAAAAGTTGACCCTCCTTCGGTCTAGGGTGGTCATAGCTGAATGGGTAGAGAGTCCCCCTGGGAAACTTAAAGGAGGAGTTCACCCAAAAAAATATTTATTTTCCATCAATTGCACACCCCATGAAATGAAATATAAACTAGAGACACGTAGGAAGACAAAAATACAAAAACTTTACGGTCACCTTAGGTGGTACCAAAATATAGCTTGGCCCCTGGACTACAGGAAGAGAAGATTTGAGTTACAAATGTTCACTTTAACATAGATTTGCACACATTTTCACAATTGTAAAAAAAAATAGCAGATCTACAAGCTCATAGAGCAGCACTCATAGAGGTTGCGCTGTGAGCTTATATATCAGCCATTTTTTTAATAGTCAAAGTATAAAATAATGGTTATAGTCTGTTGGTCAAGTCAACCTTAAAACATTTGAAATGATTCAACATGTACAAGCTTGCGGCGCGGCACGAAGCTCGCAGCGCCTCACTTTATTCAGTTGAAAATATAACATTTTGCTGAGAGAGTCAGGCAGCACGGTATAATTAAAAATGTAGAAGGGTTCTGCACTCAGACACCCACTCTCTAACACAAAGAGCAGACAGTCTGGTGTTGCTTTTTGAAGGCCGGTTGTTTGCAGCTTAGCGCCGCATCATGTTTTCATGGTTGTGCAAGGATTAGAAAAATCCTGTTGCCGTTTGTTGTGTAGGTGTTATGATGGCAGACACGCTCCAACTCATTGCCTGTGGAGGTAAACAACAGTGGTGGTGGAAGAGGTACTGGAATGTTTTACTCAAGTAAAAGTATCAATTCCACAATGTAGAAATACAAGTAAAAGTCCGGAATACAAAATGTCCAAAGTACAAACGTACCAGAAGTAAAAGTACTCATTATGCAGAATGTCCAATTTCACAAGTTGTCAAATGTATAAAAATCATTTGAAAATAGCCGTTTTGCGACACGTTGTGAGCTTGTAGATCTGCTATTTTCAAACAGCCTACATGGGGCTGAAGTGGCTAATGTATGTTTTGTAATAATAATCAGAACCTACAAAGTAACCAGTACGTCAGTAAACTAGTAAGGTTTTCAAACAGTTAAGGTGGAATAAAAAATATTTGCCTCTGAGATGTAGTGGAGTAGAAGAAAAACTATTGGAAATTGGAAATACTCCAGTAAAGTAGAAATACCTCAAATTTGTACTTTAAGTATACAGTACTTGAGTAAATGTACTTAGTTACCTCACACCTCTGGTAAACAACTGGCTTTGTCAGGGCCTGATTATGTTTCCCGTATAGCTCATCTCATCACCAAAGCCAGGAAAAAGTCACAGAGAGTTCAGTTTTGACATGACAGATTGAGTTTGGACGGATGCCTTATTCCTCCTCTCTTCACACTCTCTCTCTCTCTCTCACTCCTCCTCCTTTTCTTTCCTCTGCCTCTCTCGGTTCTCGGTTGACAGTCCTCATCCACCAATTGTTGCGTCAATATTGTTCTCCACCTCTGACAGTTTCCATCTTAACTCTCATCCCGTCCCACTCGTGCGCGGCGCCCCCAACCAAACACATCAGTGTGACTGAAACTTTGCAGACAAACCTTTTGATGTCTGATGAAACAAGTGCTCTCTCTGCAGGGAGGACCAGGTGGTATTTCCTGTCATAACCGAGTCCAAAAGACTGATGGCTTCATTTTGTTTGAGGCAGGCCCTTTTTTATCCGCTGCAGCCTCGCAAGTGAAGCCCAGCGCACCTTGAGGGCAAAACACAAAGTCACACTGACATTAAACAGCACATGCTTCAACGCTGAAAATGCACCAGTATAATGAAAAGTGCCTCACGTATCCACTATCCACCACAACTCCTGCTATTACTGTGTTCCCAAGCAGTGGTGGACAACTTTGGATGTTCCACTCTTGAGCCAGACCGATATATTAATTGGTCTGGCCGAAACATCGGTCATCATTAGAATTTCAGCATCTGCAATTATGCAGCAGATTCGTCCTGATTTTTAACCACTTTAAACCTACAGCGTGTCATTTTCAAAATAGCCAATCTAGAAGCTCACAATGAATCGCAATGTGAGCTTGTAGATTAGCAATTTTAGAACATTTTTTGAAAAGGACTTAGGTGTGAGCTTGCATTTGGGATATTTTTTTGAAACATTTTTGAATAGGACTTTTGATAGGTAACCTCGCGTCACCAGACTTTCCACCTCGGAGGAAAGCCTGGTATTCGTTTCAAACTGGCCCTTGTGATCCGGTCTAGACCACGCCTACTGAAAAAAAACAATACGGTGGTTCTGGTTGCTGGTTCCGTTTTATTGGCGCCGCTTTGTTTTGGTCCACCCTGTTAGTTTCCCCCATCCCCATTTAAATGCTGAATCGAGTATAACTACTAGTTTAGTCTCGCCAGTCGCTACGAGTTGGAATAAAAGATGGATAAACCAAACACTATAAGCTAAACTACGCCGCATCAAGGGTTATATTGGGTAGGCCCTGTAATTATGATGCCCTTGATCGCTGGGAATTATTTTTGGGTGATACCGGCACCCTTGGTTAGGACTTAAGGCTAGGACCTAAGTGGTTAAATAAAATATGTTCACTTTATGTGTATCTTATATTGCTTGCTTGATCTTTGTATAGCTGATGTGAAATGTTCTTTTCATGTATTGAAATATTTTTGTCCCATCTGTATGGTAGAGTATGTTAATGTAATATAAGTTATACAATTGAGGTGGTTGTATTTTATCTCCCTGCTCTTCTATTGAGACATTTCAATCGTGTCAAAGGTCATGTCTCACCTAGACACAGGATCTGACATGAATTTTTGACCTATTGGTCAATATTAAATGTATCCCCTGAGCAAGCAGGCAGGCTCTATTAGTTCAATGGTAAACATGTCAGCACTTGCGCTAGCCTGGTTCCATAATGTTCCATAATGTCATAATGTGAGCCTATGGCTTTTCACGGTAGAAGAAATACCTGTCAAATCAGAGTTGGAGGTGGGGTGGGTCTAACGACAAGCCAATCAGCGCCATGGGGCGTTCTCAAGCTGTGCGACACTAGCCTGCGACGGCGTCACATGACGTCACATGTAGGCGGATCCTTGGATCTCTTGTGATTTGGTTTAGGGAAATGCTAATCCCCTCCCCCAAGTAATCGACTACAGTGCAGCCAATTTCAGACTGATGCTCCACGCAGCTTCAGTCTGATAATCAGGCTACACTTGCGCAGGAAACTGGGTTCAAATTTGGGGTAGAAGAGGAAAGTTGCATATAGTGCAGCTTTAAAATATAGTTTTTAGAATAGGTTTGAGACTTTTTAAGTTTTTGACCAAATATTGGTCAAAACATCTGTAACTGGAGACCTGGGACTCTCCAAAATGGGGACTGGCATGATGTGGCATCGGACCCAGAAATGTGGCATCGGTGGAGTTCTATTCGCCTCTATTCTGAGCACCAGGGGGAAAGGGGGGTATATACTGTGAGTTCACCCCACGGATACTCTGCCCCTGCTGTTATGTCATCAGGGATTTTCAACATAACCTAGAGATTGCTCCTGGAAGACTTTCTCACAGACTGGAATTCTATAATGACTCTGAGAAAAGACTTTGAAATGTACTGCCCGCCGCCGTGATGTAAATGCATGCATGGAATTCGAAATCGAGGGAGCTCTGGAATCCCATGTGGTTGCAGAGAGTGAATGGCTTATTAAGTTCAACATCGATTAAGTGTCTGTAACGTTACAGCGAGGCTGTATTAACTCTGACACACTATGACTTAAGCGTATGAAAATATCATGTCTCTAATAATCTCCTTCCACTGATGCATATTCATTCATTTCAAAATATCTGATGAGCGAGCACATGTAGCTCTTCACCAGTGCTGTAAAGTAACTAAGTACATGTACTCAAGTACTATACTTTACTCTTTTTATTTTTATTTTTTATTACAATCATCTCAGAGGAAAATATTGTACTTTTTTACTCCACTACAATTATTTGAAAACTTTAGTTACTAGTTACTTAGGTAGATTTTGATTATTATTACAAAACGTATATTAACCACTTCAGCCTTAACATATACTTCGGCTATTTGAAAATAGCCGATCAACAAGCTCACAACGCGTCGCATTCCATATTGTGAAATGGGACGTTCTGCACAATGACTACTTTAATTTTTGGTAGCCTACTGTGTTGTATGTGTAGTATGTGTTGATGCCAATATGTTTGTACTTTTTTACTAAAGTACATTTTGAATACCGAACTATTACTTTGTAACAGACTATTTTTTATTTAAGAAAAAAAATGGAGTACTTCTTCCATCACTGACCCTGTGGTGTTATCTAATGACCAGACAGTCACATCCAGCATGGTTACTAGACTCTTGATGTGCTTTTAATCCATTTAAACCGAGAAAGCATCTGTGTCATTTTAGATTTGAGCTATATATATTGGTTGGCTCTTCAAAAATTGCAGATATACAAGCTCATAGCGCGTCACTTCGTGCCGTGCTATGAGCTTCTTAGATCTGTTTTTTTATTTTTTTTATTTGTGAAAACGTGTTCAAATCTTGAACAATATACATTTTGGAAAGCGAACATTTTTAACTCAAATCTGTGCTTCTGGGGGGTCCTTGGAACAAAATGTTTTGAGATGGCAAAATACCAAATATTACCCATTTTGAGACAGAAATACATACCATTTAGGGCAGTGGTTCTCAAACTTTTTCATGTCAAGGACCCCCAAAATGATATGTATTTGGCCGCGGACCCACATCTCAAAATATTTTGTTCCAAGGACCCCCAGAAGCAAATATTTGAGTTAAAAATGTTCGCTTTAAAAATATATATATTCAAAGATTTGCAAAAATGTTCAAGATTTTTCAAAAATAGCAGATCTACAAGCTCATAGCACGGCAGCCAAAGTATAAAAGGTCATCATTATTCTGATGCTATATTTACACATTTTGCTGGGTACCCCCTGGAACCCCCTCAAGTACCCCTGGGGGTCCCCGGACCCCACTTTGAGAACCAATGATTTAGGGGGTCCTTGACGTGAAATAGTTTGAGAACCACTGATATATAGCAACCCACGTTTTTCAGAAAACATGTTAGGCGTTAGAAGACATTTTTAGAATCGGCCACCACAGACAGGTCTTAAAGAGTTAATAATAGTGCCTCTCGTTCAAGTCCTGGGTCGCCTAATGTGGAGAGACGCTGTCAGCCTGGGCTCAGGAGGACCATTTCAGCACTTGTCTTATTTTACCTTCGCTGCTCTCCTCTGCCTCGGGGGAGTTGCTGCTCACTTTCCTTTTTTAGCTCTGGCTGACTCATGGTGTGCATACTAATCATGTACACCATGCACCAGGCCTGGAGGGAGCAGCCACAGGCCAGAGGGATTGTTTTCACCACTGTCTGTCTGTCTGTGTCTGTGGCCCTCCTCCTGTCTGTCCACATGCAGCTGATCTCACAAACGGATACAAGAAGAGTGTGGGCAGCACTGGGCACTAAGGGCACTAAGAGTGGGCACCTTGATGTAAAATTGGCTATTTTGTCCAAAATGTTTTATATATTTATTTGAAAAATGGTCTTAACAGAGTTTAATATCATAATGTACTCACCAGTGCCAGCGATTTATTGTTGTTTTTTTCACGTCGCCACAGACCTCACTAAATACCTTATGAACGCGTGTTAAACTGTTTGCAGACACACAGGGTAGCTGTGTGAGTGGCCCAGAGAAGACCGTTTCAATCGGCGACATTCCATTTTGCAGCAGTCGCGGTTTCTGTTAAACAGCGTTCAGCGAGGAGAAAAACAACTCCGAGATAATGGCGGATTAGGGGAAGCTTTAGAGCGGCGGCGGGTGGGAACGAAAATCTCCGGATACAATGAAATGTGTCACTGCGAGGGAGGCCTACAATGAAATGTCTCACTGCGAGGGAGGCCTACAATGAAATGTGTCACTGCGAGAAAAAAAAAAAAAAAGACCATTTCGCGTAGAACTACGCGACTGGCACGCAATGTGTTAAGTAATGCAAAGTTTACATGATGAGAACATGCATGGTACATCATTATCAGACCTACTTTTATCCTTCAAAGTCTTGTTTAAAGGAATAGTTCACCTAAACAATTACTTATTTTCTAACGATTACTCACCCCATGGAGACTTGAATTCATGGATATTTTTTAGTTTTTGTCGCAATCCTAAGCCAATAATTTGATGACGAGCAGTGGGTTCCGGTAGGAGAGACAAAGGAGACCCTTTGTACCGGAACCCACTGCTCGTTATCAAATTATTGGGGGTGATCTATCCCTTTAAACCCAAAATGACTGGATATACACATACAGGTTTTGTAGCAATTTGTTGCAAGTGTAGAAATATTAGACCTTAATTGTGGAATGTTCAATCATGTTCTAATCATATATACTTTACATTACGTTATTACATTACTCAGGACCTTTTTTTTTTTACATTACTCAGGACCTTTTTTTTTTTTTTTTTTTTTTACATTTTGGACTACTGTATTTTACATGGAGGTGCCCAGTCTTCCCTAGTGCCCACTCTTCCTGTTACCAAACGTGTTCTCATGTTGTGTTACTTAATGTAGCGATACCCCTTTAAGAGAGGAGGGCATAAAAGGGGTGACCAGGTTTGCCGCCTTCCCCTTTGGCCCAAAGCCTTGCATTTGAGTGTTTGGGGAAATAAGACGTGGAAGGCTTGTGGTTATTCATTCAAACCGCACTGAGGAAGGAAACTTGTGCACCGATGTTATTGCTTTTGTAATTCATTTTGGCAATAAGGTGACGTGTTTCAACAAGTGGGCATTCTATATCCCCTTTACGGAGTTCGGAAAGTGTGGCAAAATATGAGGTTTATTGGTCTTTTTTTTTCTAGAGCAGTGGTTCTCAACCAGTGGTCCGGGGACCATCAGTGGTCCTTGGGGGGGGGGTGTCACAATCATTTTTACCACTTAGCTTTGGCTATTTTTGAAAAATCGTGAAAATGTGTTCAAACCTTTGAATATATATATTTTTTTAAAGCGAACATTTTTCACTAAAATCTTTGCTTCTGGGGGTCCCTGGCACAACACGTTTTCAAATGGGGGTCTGCGGCCAAATACATATCAATTTAGGGGTCCTTGGCATGAAAAGGGTTTAAAACCACTGTTCTAGAAAGTTTGTAATATGTATTTTTAGGCCAATACTGTGTTAGGCAAAATGATTGTCTGTTTCTATAGAGCCTCCATGGTCCTTTAAACGGTCAGCTCCATTCCAGAGCCCTCAAGGGCTGCGGTGACGGATTCTTCATGTTGCTGACAGACAGTGACTGACATCAGTGCTGATGCATGGGGCCCCGGGGGCCTCTCTATGTTCATTTAAATCCGGGAATGTACAAATGTAACCAAATGGACGCCGTACTGGTGAACACTATCTGATGAGCATGTCCCCCCACTGTACATAACCCCAATAATACCCATGCCCCCCCACTGCTCATACCCCCATACCTGATATCTCTCTCTCTCTCTCTCTCTCTCTCTCTCTCCAGCTATCTATTTCTGCCTGATCAGATTCCCCTGAGTCACAGAAAGCCTTGACACCAAACCCCCCCCCCCCTACCCATCCCCCCCACACCCCCACAACCTAACAGCTCTCTATGTTGGTCGTAACTGAAAAACAACAGGTGCCGTGCAGCAATGTCTACTGTCTGTCTGTCTGTCTGTCTGTCTGTCTGTCTGTCTGTCTGTCTGTCTGTCTGTCTCACGTCTGTCTGTCTGTCTGTCTGTCTGTCTGTCTGTCTGTCTGTCTGTCTGTCTGTCTGTCTGTCTGTCTGTCTGTCTGTCTGAATTCCTGCCTGTCTGTCTGTCTGTCTGTCTGTCTGTCTGTCTGTCTGAATTCCTGCCTGTCTGTCTGTCTCACGTCTGTCTGTCTGTCTCACGTCTGTCTGTCTGCCTGCCTGCCTGCCTGCCTGCGTGCCTGTGTCTCCGAGTCTTCTTGTCACTTCTTCTCAGCATTGCTTGTTGAGCATTACTTACATCTATCTACACACATTGGTTCACACGCCCCCTACACTCCCCCTGTTCGTCATCATGACCCTCTTGATGTTTTCCCTGCCTGCCTCCCTCTCTCCTTTCCTCCACCTTAGTAGAAGCCCCCACTGCATTCTTTCCACAAACCCATCTAGATGCCGACCCCGAGACTCAAGTCACGAGAACCAGGACTTCTTGTTGTGACTTGGACTCCTATGCTGTGGAATACTATACTACCGTATACGTGTGCCTTGGGTTGCTTTAAGAATCGTAAATCCTAGTGCAATAATTTACCCAGAGAACAAGTCGACTTTCAAGGCGCTGTGATATTTATAACTGCTCTATATTCCGATATAGTCATTGCCATGTAGAGTTTTTGTTTAGTAACAGGGGGTTTACCCATAGTCTTTAAGTCTTTAATAAAAAAAAGAAAAAAAAAAAAAAACTCCAATCAGGAGAGAGAGCCCATTTATCAGCTTAAATGTTATAGTGTTCCAATTTTGTCTGCTCATATATTTGTTTCATCACTTTCATGAGCAGGTCTCTGATTGGATGAAATCAATATCCACACCTGAACATGTATTTCTGTTTACTAAAGACAGACAGGCACCTGTTAATGAACAAACATAGCAATATTTATCAGAATATAGAGCTATTTCACGCTTATTTTAACAAAAGTAAATCACTTACACATTTAAATGTATCACTGTGCACACTTTGCCTTTTAGTTGGGTCATCTGTGGCACTTCCGTGACCGTGGAGAGCGAAGGTCCGTTTCTCAATGGATTTGTCATCTAGGGGGGTTATTAAACAAATCTAGCCGGGGTGTATTTTTTTTAAGGCCGGGGAACATTTGTGAGAGACCAAAATCCAAAATGGCTGCCGTGAAAATGAACTTTTTAATGGTTTGACCTACAATGATGCACAATACATGGTTTCAGAGCTTATTTTGGTCAAGGAATACATATATGGTGTTTATATAATGATTTGACCTATTGTCGACCTTCAAATGCAAGATGGCTGCCAATTATGAGCTCCAAAAGGGAGTTTTTTCAAAATCGTCACAGGGCCTTCATATTAGACTCAAATGAAAGCTCTGCTCATGATGAGTTGAATAATATACAGTATAAGTACACAGAAGTAATCTCTGAGGTCAATAAAGTCAATGTTTGTGTGTAAACAGCAGTTGCTGATTTGCGGTTTCCCATTAAATAGGGTAGGCTACTGAGAATATGGTGTCCAGTTCATCCCATCACATTTTCATAATGAACCAAAAATAAATGAGCTCTATAGCCTAACATAAAATAGTATTCTGTATGCAAAGATAGAAAGGTTAGTTGCTTGAGGTGAATTTAAAGGTCAACTCATTTGTCACCCTTATTTTGTTGTATTGCTCCCAGTGTTTCCTGTCTGCCTAGTTACTTTTACCTGCCTTGTCTAACCAGTCTTGTGATTTTGTCAGTGTTTCCACCTGTGTCCTCCTAGTCCCCCAGCCTATCCCAGTGTTGATTGTCAGTTGAGTTCACCTGTGTCCTGTTAATCCCTGTCTATTTAAGCCCTGTGTTTGCATTGTGTTCTTGTTGGTCTGTAGACCTTTGTCATGTGAGGTTTTTAGTCGTTGTTCTTTGTGCTCAAGAATCTTGGACAAGTGATTTTGGATAAGAACCTCTCGCCAGAGCAGGATGCACAGCACGCCCTGTCTGTAGTGATTTCCTCGTAGTGCTTGGTCTACCAACCCCTCCACTACTACCCCTGCTGTAACCAGAGTGTCTGCCATTCCAGAGCCCTTGAATCGCTTGTAGATGGCATAGAAGTACTGTAGGACATCAGCTGGTGGAAAGGTACGAGGATTGGGAGGATGTCCTTGAACATTTCTGGATTCTCTGCCTTGAGCTCAGTGAGCGTCTTGTAGGTGGGCAGGTCACCAACAAGAAAGGAGAATGGAATATTCTTCTGCCACATGGCCTCCACATGTTTCACCATGATGTCATTCACCACTGACTTACTTGAAGGTTCATTGTATGTTGTGTGGTAATAAGGCTTGCTCTTGCCGGGTGGTGGATGACAGCAGGACTGGGCACCACTGTATCCTGGAACTCGCTGCTCTTCAGGTGGTGGTCTTGTACCATGATTGTCTACACGAGACAGTGCATGTATCACAGAGCGAGCACACTGCGGAGCTCTGCTATCAACCTGGGAGTAAATGTCCATGGCATGACAAGGAGTAAAGATCTGGTAGACACTCTGCACAAGAGCGGTGTCTGCATCAGCTTTGCAGACACACTGCTCCTCTATGACCATTGGGCTCTGATGGATGTGGAGGCATCAGCAACCTGCCCACACGAGATCGCAGACAGCAAGCCAGCTATCGTGATCATCGACAATGACAACTTCAAGATTGACACTATGACAGGTGACTCTACAGCAGTCCATCGAAAAAATGTCATGTACATGCAGCCAGAGAGCTATGAAAAGAAACCAGGCGAAGAGACTGCTGAAACGCTCACCAAGAAGAAGGAAATCTCTGCACAGCTAAAGCAGAAGTGTGCGGAACTGACAAAGGTTTGCCAGTACAGATGCCCCCCCTGGTAGCAAGAGTGAGTCACCTGCTTGTCCCAGGGTAGATCCACCAGTGGATGGGTCAGCTCCGCAGCGTGCTCGCTCTGTAATACATGCACTGTCTCGTGTAGACAATCATGGCAGAAGACCACCACCTGAAGAGCAGCGAATTCCAGGATACAGTGGTGCCCAGTCCTGCTGTCATCCACCACCCAACAAGAGCATGCCTAATTACCACACAACATACAATGAACCTCCAAGCAAGTCAGTGGTGAATGACATAATGGTGAAACATGTGGAGGCCATGCGGCAGAAGAATATTCCATTCTCCTTTCTTGTTGGTCACCTGCCCACCTACAAGACGTTCACTCAGCTCAAGGCGGAGAATCCAGAAATGTTCAAGGACATCCTCCCAATCCTCGTAACTTTCCACCAGTTGATGTCCTACATCTATGCCATCTACAAGCGATTCAAGGGATCTGGAATGGCAGACGCTCTAATGTCCAAGATTCTTGAGCACAAAAAACAACAACTAAAAACCTCACCTCACATGACTACAGACCAACAAGACCACAGTGCAAACACAGGGCTTAAATATACAGGGATTAACAGGACACAGGTGAACTCAACTGACAATCAACACTGGGATAGGCTGGGGGACTAGGAGGACACAGGTGGAAACACTGACAAAATCACAAGACTGGTTAGACAAGGCAGGTAAAAGTAACTAGGCAGACAGGAAACACTGGGAGCAATACTACAAAATAAGGGTGACAAATGAGTTGACCTTTAAATTCACCTCAAGCAACTAACCTTTCTAGCTTTGCATACAGAATACTATTTTATGTTAGGCTATAGAGCTCATTTATTTTTGGTTCATTATGAAAATTTGATGGGATGAACTGGACACCATATTCTCAGTAGCCTACCCTATTTAATGGGAAACCGCAAATCAGCAACTGCTGTTTACACACAAACATTGATTTATTGACCTCAGAGATTACTTCTGTGTACTTATACTGTCTATTATTCAACTCATCATGAGCAGAGCTTTCATTTGAGCCTAATATGAAGGCTCTGTGACGATTTTGAAAAAAACTCCCTTTTGGAGCTCATAATTGGCAGCCATCTTGCATTTGGAGGTCGACAATAGGTCAAATCATTATATAAACACCATATATGTATTCCTTGACCAAAATAATCTCTGAAACCATGTATTGTGCATCATTGTAGGTCAAACCATTAAAAAGTTCATTTTCACGGCAGCCATTTTGGATTTTGGTCTCTCACAAATGTTCCCCGGCCTTAAAAAAAATACACCCCGGCTAGATTTGTTTAATAACCCCCCTAGATGACAAATCCATTGAGAAACGGACCTTCGCTCTCCACGGTCACGGAAGTGCCACTTATGACCCAACTATTTCTGGAGCATTTGTTTGTGGAGTAACCATGGTAACCGACAGGGCACTGCCAAAACTACCATGGCTATGTGATTACGGGGAAGGCAGAGCTGTACAGACTTGAGACTTGGACTTGAGCCAGACTTAAGTTTCAAAATGAAGGATTTCTGACTTTACTTGGACTTGTCTTAACCACTTATGGTTGAGCGGAGTGCCTCTGGGCTATATGCTAGTGTATTTTCAGTTTTCTGTGCTTTAGCTGAAAATAGCCTAATCGATAAGCTTGCGCTGCGACGAAAAGCGAAAGCTTTCCCCACAACATGGATGCTGGCATTTAAGTAGTTAAATGACTTGACAAGGTTGACTTGACCAACAGACTTAAAAACAGCTTGTGTTGATTTTGACAGCATATTTTGATTTAGTAATAGTCAGTCTTTTGAATAAAATTCCATTTAGTTTTAGTCATATTTTAGTCATCTGAAATGTTTTAGTTTTAGTCTAGTTTTAGTCGACTAAATATCATAAGATTGAAGTCGACTAAAATGTATTTTGATGGGCCTTGATGGCGTCGTAACGCCTGATTTTAAACTTGCTTGCATGCTGAAAATAGACGATCTACAATAGCCAATAGCCGATCTGAAAATAGCAGATCTACAAGCCCACAACGCGTCACGCTGCGACACGTTGTGGGCTTGTAGATCTGCTATTTTCAGAGCGCAACACCCGAGCGCAAACAAGCATAAAACGAGTCAATGACTTGTCTTTTAATCCTACTGGATCTCTTCTCCTCTAGTCCCTCACTAACATTTTAGTCTAGTTTTATTTTGTTGATGAAATGGTCAATATATTTAGTCTTAGTTTTAGTCATCATAGCTTAGTGAAAAAAGGTAGTGGACGAACATTTCTCGTCATAGTTTTAGTCGTCAAACTCAACACTGGTGGGCAGACCGTTTGGTCTCTGTTCCTCTCTGGTCTCTATCTGTGTGAACACACTCAGCCTTGCTGTGGGCAGACAGACCGTTTTGGCTATAGTTAGAGTGGGATATAAAGAGGAACGCTCACGTGGACCCACTAACCCAGTTCCTTTCTCTCCTGGCATGGCATGCAAACATGTATGTATAGTGTATAGCACTCTCTCCCAAAGAGTGGGTCAAGGTGACAAGGTGGCATGCAATACAAGAGCCACTGACAACAATATGTAGGCTACAATACTAGCTCTAAATACAGTACAATATCCACAACAGAAGACTAATCTGTCTATTACTGAACCTAATTGTCTATAACCCTTGTCTATTAACCCTAGCCTTGACGACCTTGCAGGTAATGAACTGTACACGATGAGCCTTGTAACGGCCCAGCCCTATGTCTGTCTGTGTGTTCTCTTTGTCTGCGTATGCTCTTTGGGTTTTGTTCTGTTTGTGTCCTAGCAGGTGATTGCTGGTCTGCAGACCTGAGTGGGTCCTCTGAGTAAATTGATTGCTCCTGTGGTGCAGCTGGGTAGAGAGTATTGACACTTCATTCCTTTCAGCTCTCTGAAGTGGACTCAGACCATGCCTCAGCTAAATTTCACGCATACGTGAACACACTCCAAAAGAACTCAAACCCCTGTGAAACGAACCGTACGGTCGGTACTCCCGACGTCCCCAGGAGGTTCGCTTCAAGTCGTTGTGTTGGCGGTTCGTTTAACCTGTGCGCTGTGAACTCAAAGCACTCCAGGTTCACTTCGCCCTTTGGCATTGTATTTTAGAGTAGACAGATAACATGGTATTGCCCTGGGGTGCTAAAAAAAAAGAACAGATGGATGGAATGGAAATGGATGGAACCATGGCCGCTGGTAAAGCTAGTAAGATTTTTGGGGACGAGTTCACAAGTATTTGGGCCGAGGGAAAAAACTATGCTGTTCTACAAACATGGAATGAAGAGCACATGGACTGTCTACTGAGTTCGTTATTAGGATCAAAAGTATTTAACATAAGAAAAAGAGGAAATCCTCTGACATAGAACACACATGTCGCTTTTACGAAATAGCTGTTCTGTCATGGCGTGGAATCGCCTGTGCCAACCCTAAAAATTACTATAGTGTGTGAACACAAAGAGGACTGAAGCCCAACCCCCAAGTTGACATGGACCTGAAAGGGAAAACTTTTTTTGGTCTACTTTTTGGTCCACTTTAGGACTGAGTTTGGTTCATTATAAAAAGGACTACAGTATGTGAAATCACGTGCACCTTGCGTCAGGCTCTGCTAGCTATTTTGGTTACACTTTTGTTTTGTTTTTCACTCTACAACATGCCTAACCTCACTACATGGCTTTCACACCACTAGTTACGTATTCTACTTTTGTTAAACATTCATGGTTTTATTACCCTGCCGCCGGCAGAAATGTGTGGCTTATTGTAATGGGTCCTGTCTGTGTGTATTTATTACATAGTAAAACTTGAGAACGGATGGGCAGATTTTCATCAAACTTGGTGGGAATGAGCAGTAGACCTAGTAGCCCCCAAGAGTTATGGTCTCAAAAAAGGTCAACGGTCAAGGTTACAATTTGAAAGATATAGAATAAGAGATATTGGGGTGTGCTGAGCAGGGTTTGTTTGTTTGTTTGTTTCTTCAATCAAGCCATTCAATCCGGGAACGCATCTCTGTCATTTTAGATTTCTTTGGCTATTCAAAAATAGCAGATATACAAGCTCATAGCGTGGCACCGAGTGACGCACTGTGAGCTTGTAGATTGTACATTTTTGAAAAATCTTTGAATATATTTTTTTAAACCGAACATTTGTAACTCAAATCTTTGCTTCTGGAGGTTCCCAGAACAAAATATTTTACAAATGTTCGCTTTAAAAAAAGATATATTCCAAGATTAGCAAAAAGTTTTACGTTTTTTCAAAAATAGCAGATCTACAAGCTCATAGCGCGGCACTCTATTTCAATAGCCAAAGAAATCTGAAAATGACACATGCGTTCCCGGTCTTAATGGGTTAACTTGAGTTCAAGTCGCTTGTAGATCGGCTATTTATTGAACTACATAAAAAATAAATAAAAAATGAAATGACCAATGTAGGTTCAAATTCGTAGTTGGCCCTTGATGTTGTGCATCATATTTCCTTCCTCATTGCAAGTTGAGCTGGTTTGTAACATCCTCACCACATTGCACAAAAATAATTTATTTTTAAATATACATTTTTTATTTCTTTTACATTAAATCTAGTATCTATCTAGATTTTTTATTATAATGCGATGCGATGCAAGAGTGTGGTCTAGCCATATATATTATAATAAAGTAAAGTATTTTGGGCCTTGTAGGCCTATTCTTTGGCCATTTGCCGTTTGAATTTACACACTCAGGCACACACACACACACACACACGCACACACGCACACACGCACACATGCACACACGCACACACGCACACATGCAGGCTTGTAAATCCACTCTCGCTGCGTGGCATTTAGTAACCCCTACAGAGAGGACAACTTATAATAAAACTCCTTCGGCCTTGATCAAAATAGGACCACAGCCCAGGCTGTTGATCACACTAAATAAAGAATGACATTAAAGAGGATCCCTGCTGCTGCTGCTATCTGATTGAAAATATTCGAAGCGATAGTTTACCCTTTCACCTTAGAAAAGGGTTATTTTTAAAGTTATTTCTATATACCTCATTGGAACTTGTCTTCCCAAACCTTTTTCAGACCCAGAAGAGAAATGTGATGTCTCCCTGGGACCCAAACCTACGGAATCATATGAATGAATTACTTGAGACCTATTTTTGAAAACGGCTCACACGGTTGATTATTTGAGCTTTTTTTCTTTCTTTCTTTTTTAGTTCTGCAACATTTCTTTTTTAATTATTATTATTAATTTAGTTTTTTGAAAATATTTTAGGATAATTTTGGAATTTTGTGGGGAATTGGACATTTTTACTCACGACCCATAAAAACGCAACTCTGTGTTTGGGAAACACTGTGTAGACACACGTGCAGAAACAGGAAGGAGAGGTCAAAGAGGGAGGGACATGCCACATAAAGAGCTCTGAGTCACAGTCAAACGTAAGACATCATTGTCATGTATTGTAAGGACCCTTATTATGTCATGTCAGCACACCATCTGGTTGAGTAACTGGGACGAGTTCATGCACCCACTTCACTGTTATGTTGGAAAACCTAAGACAGAGGGTTGTTGTTGACGTCACAGGATCTATATCAATAGTTTCTCACTGCTTTTCTCACCAAGAAAAAAAGAGGCCAGCTGAGAATAACACTAGATATCGTCTCTGCCTGTCAGGGGAAGAAAACCTCTCATCTCCATGCATATTCTGACTTTTTGTTGTTTTTGTCGTAAATGAATTCCCTACTAGATCATACTACAGCGTCACACAAAAGCATCAAAAGTAGCAGATCCACAAGCTCGAAACGCGTTTTTGAGCTTGTAGATCTGCTACTTTTGCCGTTTTTGAATTTGAATCCTGAAAAGTAACAGTTTTGCACATATGAGGTTGGTTTCCACCCGAAAGAGACAATATACTGTTGTTTCTTTTCCTTCGTTTTGATAACCTAGTGGTTGATGGTGTGGTTAAGCACTGCACTGGCCTGTTAAATGTTTTAGCTATAATCCTTAGTGTCAGGCGGAAATCTTGTATGTCCAAACCTTTACTTGTATGACCTTTTAGAAAGACAACACCCCAATGGCAAGTGTCAGTAGTAGTATCAAATGGAGGGGGATTGATATCTTATGTTATGTCAAGTACATGAAAAACTAAACTGTGTGTGTGTGTGTGTGTGTGTGTGTGTGTGTGTGTGTGTGTGTGTGTGTGTGTGTGTGTGTGTGTGTGCGTGTGTGCGTGTGTGCGTGTGTGCGTGTGTGCGCGTGTGCGCGTGAGTGCGTGCGTGCGTGCGTGCGTGCGTGCGTGCGTGCGTGCGTGCGTGTACATTATCGTGACTAAGTGTAGAGGTGTAACTCGTGTGTTGTTATGTTGTACTGTTTGTTGTCCTGTACATGAGTTCTTGTGGGTTGAACTGATTGAGATTTAGTGCTTCAGTCTATAAACAAATCAAACGGTCTGTACATTTTCCCAACATGTTCGACATACAGTACTGTAACACAGTCCCACAAGTCATGGATATGTCACCCTTATGACTGCATAGTGCACACAAATCAACTTTGGTTCTCCTCTCTCTCTCTCTCTCTCTTCAAGAATATCCGGTCTGGTCCGGACAGCTCTGGTCAAACACTCCCCGGGGCGAGAAGGTGTGTGTTGCACCCAGCCCGGGATTCCATGAGTCAGACAACTGACTCGTAAACAACATCCTTACAGTCACCGTCCTCAGATGGCTTCTGACTGAATGAAGGTGCTTTGAATGTGTTGTGGATGAAATATCACGAGAACTTCTGTAGGAAGATACAGTAGTGTGACATGAGACCAGGCTGGCCTTTATTTAAATTATGCTTTTGTTTACAATTTAGGCATTTAATCCATCCAGAGTGATTCACAGTAATTAAGGTAAAGGTAAAATGTATAGAAATAGTAATCTAGGATCATAGGTAAATCATCAGCCTACTCTGAACAGTATAATATCAAAAAATAAATAATCTGTACATTGAAACACAAACTATAGGATGCCAGGTCAACAAATGAACCCGGCATCTGTCTACATAACTAGTATCTAAATTACATTTTAACATTTGCATAAGCCTGCAAGGTCCTCAAGGCTAGGGTGAGTGCTACGGGCTGAGGTGGAGTCTGAAGAGCTGAGTCCTCAGATGCAAAACTTACAATGAAACAACATCCTCCAGTCACCTCAGATGGCTTCTGGACTGAATGAAGGTACTTTGAATGTGTTGTGGATGAAGATACAGCAGTGTAACATGAGCCCATGCAGGCCTTTATGTAAATGGTCGTCACCTTCCTGAAATAGTGGCCAACCTAATTTATTGTGGAAAATGATATTTTGGCCTAAATCAGCTCTCCATGACACTGGTAAAATCCCAGACTCCCCAGTCAAGGTGGAAGGTGTGTGTTGCACCCTGCAGCCCAGGATTCCATGAGTCAGACAACTGACTCGTAAACAACATCCTTACAGTCACCGTCCTCAGATGGACGGTGACTGTAATCAGTCATGGACGGTGACCTAAATCAGCTCTTCATGACACTGGTAAAATCGCCTATATATCCTTATTGAAAAGATATGCTGTTCAAGCTTTGGTCAAACAGACTCCCCAAGGGGAAAGGTGTGTGTTGCACCCAGCCTGGGATTCCATGAGTCAGACAACTGACTCGTAAACAACATCCTTACAGTCACCGTCCTCAGATGGCTTCTGGCCTAATGAAGGTGCTTTGAATGTGTTGTGGATGAAATATCACAAGAACTGCATGCACATCTTATTTAGGAAGATACAGTACATGTGACATCATAAAGACCAGGCTGGCCTTTATTTAAATGATGATCAATTTTTATCATGAATAATGATCAATTTAGGCATTTAGCAGACGCTCTTAATCCAGAGCGATTTACAGTAAGCAAGGTGAACACGAGGTAATACAAGTGCTACGGCAAGTGCTATATGGGCTAAAAGGTGGAGTCTGAAGAGGTGAGTCTTCAGATTACGGTTATATACGTTATATAGCGCCTTTCTCCAAAACGCTTTACAATGAAACAACATCATCCAGTCACCTCAGATGGCTTCTGACCGAACGAAGGTGCTTTGAATGTGTTGTGGATGAAATATCGTCACGGCTAGGGCAAGTGCTGTATGGGCTAGCCTAAGGTGGAGTCTGAAGAGGTGAGTCTTTAGATTACGGCGGTTATATAGCGCCTTTCTACAAAACACTTTACAATGAGACAACATCCTCCAGTCACCTCAGATGGCTTCTCCTTTACAATGAGACAACATCACCCAGTCACCTCAGTCGGCTTCTCCTTTACAATGAAACAACTTCAGCCAGTCACCTCAGATGGCTTCTGACCGAATGAAGGTGCTTTGAATGTGTTGTGGATGAAGATACAGTAGTGCAACGTGAGCCCAGGCCTTTATGTAAATGGTCGTCACCTTCCTAAAGTAATGGACAACGTCATTTATTTTGTGGGAAATTATATTTTTGCCTAAATCAGCTCTTCATGACACCGGCCACCTCTGGTAAATTGCCTATATCCTTATTGAAAAGATCATGCTGTTCCCGTCCCAGTAGTATAATGGCTTATGTCAAGAGTGTGACCTGGCAAACAAACAGGAGAAGACGCACATCAGTATTGATGAGGTGCTGCTGACCTTGGTGAATAAGTCTAAAAGTAAAGGCTGCACACTCATAGCCACGATGCAGGATTTATTTAGAAGAATACCAAGGTATCGACCTGGAAAGGACCTCTTCAGGGATTAGAAGAGGTTAGTATCCCTGAAGAAGACCTTTCCAGGTCGAAACGTTGGTATTCTTCTAAATAAACCTGCATCGTCTCTATGAGTGTGCGGCCTTTTCTTTACTTCAAGAGTGTAATTTAATTCTCTTATGTTACATAACTGACAGACAGTGTTGTTTGTATGTCAATATATATAATATAAATTAGTTTGTTTTGAACGCTCTACCTCCTGAGCCACTGCTCCAATGTTTTAAATAGCAGCAAATTAGCAATCACAATGCAAAGTGTACTACAATGCCAAGAAAAACATCTCTGGATTGTTATGTTCCAAAATGGATAGCCTATGTGTAGTTTGTTAAAAATAATTTGAGGAGAACAGAGGTAGGAGGTTTGTCAATGCATTTAACTCGTTTTATTTTCACCCTTATAGACTATAGATTCAGAACTAAAGTTGCAGATTAGAATTGAGTATTCAATTTGACCACTTAAACCCTACAAACCGGAGTGCCTCCAGGGATCTATACATACATTTGGTCCCGTCCTTTTTTCCCCTTTACATTACGTTTCTTTGACGAAAATACCTGATCTACAAGCTCTATCCAAAAGTATGGGGACAGACACCAAAGGACGGATTTTCGGCCTATGGCGGTTTGGTGTGTCAGGGCCTTTCAGGGAAATCCAAGATCAGAGAAATGAATTTTATTTGTATAGCACTTTTCCAAACATAGTTACAAAGTGCTTTACGTACATGTTAAAACAGCAAACACCAGCAAGAGAAAAATAGAAATAAGAAAAAAATATCCGAGGATCTAACCAGCGCACTGGCTCATGGGGTTTCAACAAGACCACGATGTAACATGGGAGCCAGTCCATGTAGGGCTTTGAAAATAGAATCTTAAAATCAATTCTGAAATGGTTCAGAGCAGCCACAGGCCTGAACAAGACCCGCACGCACGCAGACACATGCACAGTACTTGGGCTTGTATATCCGAGTGTCACCAAGCAACACTCTTGATTGTGGTCAAATGACAATTTGATGAAAGCCACAATGGGCATTAATCATAACAAAGTGAGAGCTGCTGAAACGTTGATGGGATTTGGAGCTGGCTCCCTGACAACACTGTTGCACAACACATGACTGACCAGATCAGATCTCAAGGGATTTGCACGCATATAATCTTTATTTCAACCTCTTCTGGGAACGGGCTTCCTTCCTGCCGTGTGGGTGGGTGGGTGCATCAAAAGGCTTTCGGAGAACAGGACCAGGTATTCAGCAGTGGTGGAAAGCACTCGTACTCAAGTACGGTACTTAAGTACAATTTTGAAGTATTTTTTACTTTACGGAGTATTTCCAATTGTCAACACTTTTACTTCTACTCCACTACACCTCAAAGGCAAATGCACTTTTACTCCACTTACTTTTATTTGAAAACTACTTTGGCTATTTGAAAATAGCCGATCTACAAGCTCACAACATGCCACATTGCAACGCGTTGTGAGCTTGTAGATCTGCTATTTTCAAAATATTTTTTTAAATATTTTGAAAACTTGACATTCAACATTCTGCATAATGAGTACTTTTAACTTTTGGTACTTTTGGTACTAGTGATGCCAATACTGTTGCACTTTTACTCAAGTAAACTCTACTTAACTCTACTAAACTATACTTTTACTTTCCAGGCAGGGCTGTTGATCGCGGCGTGACCCATATGCGGGGAAAATGAAAAGGGGGAGAAAAGGAGATGGAGTTACTTATAAACACGAGGTCAAACTGATGTCCCGGTGTCTCGTGCAGCGCGCCGTTATCTGAAACGCCCCCCAGCTCTGGTGATTAAAAGAGGATTTGGAGGAGTGTTGAAATAGTGTTGGCTGTCGAGCAACTGAAAGGCTTCTGGTGTGTGTACTGTTGGGAGTGGGAGTGATGCTGGGGGTGTGGGGCAGACGGAGGTATTTGTTTAGCGAGGGTGGGACTGTGTGTGTGTGTGTGTGTGTGTGTGTGTGTGTGTGTGTGTGTGTGTGTGTGTGTGTGTGCGCTCCCTTTCAGGAACACACTGAGTCAGGCTTTAGCAGTCAACCCTGAATCAGCTCATTGAAACTTTTTTACCCCTGACTATACAACTAGTTTCTGGTTCGCCGCCTCCATTCATATTCAGCCATATTTTTCTCATTTATTTGGTTATTATTCTGCAACATCTCCTGTGGCATGCATTCTTGGCCGGAGGGATATAGGCTCATTTATTTTCCTTTTTCTTCAGATAAATCTCCAACTCCAACTATATCTGAAGTTATAGTGGCTCTGCTCCCTCCCCAAAGACAGATAAGACTTTTCTTTTGGTCCAACTTTCTCTTTTTGACTCTTTTGTTCACGGTCACCCCCTCTCTCTTTGTTCTCTCTCTCTCTCTCTCTCTCTCTCTCTCTCTCTCTCTCTCTGTGTCTCTCTCTCATGACTCAGCACTGACTCATGAGAGGGCCCTGTCAGGGGGGCATGTCTGACAAATTCAGCTGAGTGGAAGCAGCCAATAGGACGCAGGGGGCTGAGCCACACCCTTTCCAAAATCCGGCCCCCTTGCAGCTTTGCATTCCGACATGTGCTTGCTGTTCTTTTAATACATCCATGGTACAGGCAGGCACACTTGTGAGCATACTTACTTAACACACACACACACACACAGTTTCTTAGCAACATGTTGGCCCGTTATTTCATGTCCACATGTGCCAAAAAATAGCTTGCTATACTGTAGGTAACCGGAACGCTCACCCCAAAACACGCTCACCCCCATTTCTTTCACGGACCGCTCGCCCCCAGCGGTTCTTGTATCAGGAATGAGTTTAGGGTTAGGCATAGTTTAACTGAGGTTAAGTTCAGGAATAAGGTTAGATTTAGGCATAGTTTTAGCTTAGAAGACTTGTCTACCAGTTGCAAATTGGTTGCTCTTTTATGGCGGTTTTGAAGGAGGGTAAGGAGTCACAAAGTGATAAGCCAAGGGGGGACTTGGCTTATCACTGGAATAAAACTTATCAAAACTGACATACAGATTATTGCAGTTTGACAACGGTTGGGGCCAATCATCACAAAACTTGCAGGATAAGTCTATACAGACAGAGGAAAAACATTGAAATCAATTAAATCTAACAGCAGTTGTCATGACAACATTGGTCTCACGTAGCCAGACAACTATTCCACAATCTCCGAATGCTATAGAGTCTGGAACTACACCTCCCCAAATCCGAGGCAGGAAGCTGACATCTGTCTGTCATTTACATTCAAGGAAAATATATCTGAAAATATATATATCACATTTTTTAAATTTCCATCAGCAAGCTATATATACTTTGATGATTTTGATTTATATTAGGATATATTTCCGCGACTGTAAAGACGATACAGACGTGGGGAGGAGGCGTCACATCCGCTTTATCCCTTGATCATTTTCAGAGATTCCGTAATCGGAAAATGGCAACGGTTCGGGAGACTATGACGACAACATTCAAATACGTTCAGCGGAGATTGAGAACAGCTCACATTAAACTGACCTCAGATCTGAGGTCTCTCGGTCAATTTAAATCCTTGATTGCAGACCTACCCACAAGTCTCTGCAACTGCTTTTAAATTTGTGTTGTATCACACGATAGGGAAAAGGTTGTTTTATTTTGTTTCTGTTTTGTCTTGTTTTATCATTGATATGAATATTGATGTGAAAATGATTGTACTGTGATGTAACCTCGACGACACTGCAAATGAGGGCAACCTCAATGTCCTTCGAGAATAAATAAAGGTTTGAAATGAAATGAAATGAAATTGTCCTGTCTGTCTGCATGAATTCGTTTTTGTTGTATTGTCTGTGCATTGTAATGCTTTGTTCATTTGTGCTAAGGACCCCCTCGATAATGAGATGATGCATCTCAAGGGGTCTATCCTTCTAGCTTCTTTTGGAATGACGATTTCTGTGAGTCCCTGAAACATACCCTGAAAGTTTCATTCAAATCTACCACTAGATTGGTTAAAAAATAATGGTTAAATCTTTATTTTAGCCAATCTGTATGCGAGAGTATGTTAATACAATATAACTAACACATCTGCAGTGGTTGAAGGTGGTCCCTTTCTCTGTCAGAAGACATGCGTAAATGTACATTGTTACGCACAGGCAGGCACACTTGTGAGCATACTTAACACATGCACATAGTTTCTTGACAGTCTTAGCAGGTCGCTACCCTTCCTCTTTGCCTGGCCTACTTGTTGTTAACTAGTTGTACGAACGCTTGTTTTATTGTTTTATTGGATCTTGTTTAGTCGATACACTTATTTGTTTTAGCTCTTGCTCATTTGATTTTGCTATTTTGTCTCATCTGTTTAAGGAAATAGGTAGCTGATATATTGCACTTTTACCTTAGCGCTAGGTATACTCTTGGTTGCTTGTTTTTGCAGAAAATGCACTTAAGACTTCTGGTGATTTGTAGTTTTCGTTCCCTACCTATGTTGAATGCACTTATTGTAAGTCGCTTTGGATAAAAGCGTCTGCTAAATGACTGTAATGTAATGTAATGCTATTGCAGTTGTTGGAAACTGTCAAAAATGTTGACCCTCGCCCTCGCAGCTTTCATCTTTAAACAGTTAATGTTGGCTTGAACCCCCCCATTTACGACTTTGCAGCTATATTTTCTTTGTGATTCTATCAGATATTATTTCAGACCTCTCAGTCTCTTTCTTTCCCATGTCTCTCTCAATCGTGCCTCTAATATCTCTCTGTACGTCTGCTCTCATATCACATTCCTCCATGGGAGGAGAACTCGCTGCACAAGTTCACAAGGGGCAGCCCCGTCCGGTATACTCCAGTTCTGTGACTCACACTAATCAGTCGCAGCAGTGTGCCGGCCTGCCTCCGAAAATAGAACAGAAATTGCTTTCTCATCCAAAGTCTGACTCAGTCTCTGGCCTCCTGTTCTCCTTTCCCCCTCTGAGCCTGCGGAGAGAGAGACAGAGGCCACCGTTGCAGCAGTCGGCGGCCAGTCAGTCAGTCAGTCAGACTCAGTCGGTCTTTGCGGAGGGCTTCGGCTTCGTCCAACGTCATTGTGTGCTGAGTAGACGGAGTGGAATGTATTACACATACCAGTGAAATCCTGTCCTGACCCCATAGCTGACTGACTGTGCTCTGTGGCCATGTGCTCCTCAGCCCGTCCCACGTTTCCCGCTCGTTTTCTTTTTTCGGAGGGAACAGCTCGAGGGCTGGTCCCGTTGAATGTCTGCCAATGTTCTTCTGAAACAATTCTCCCAAGATCTGCTTTTGGCTTTCCACGTTGGAAAGGCTTTTATTTAATTTTTTATAGATGTATAAGCCTATAGTTTTTTTTTTTACAGGATTGGTTGTAAATTTGTTGCCTCAAAAAAACTTTTTTCTTTTCTTTTTTACTCCTGTTGTTCATCTAATTTCGTATTCATTTCTCGTTCCGTTCAAATTGAATTATCATGGTGAAACCTGAGCCCCTGTTTTATTTATGAATGGAGGTACAAAACAAGGCTTTTTAAAATGTATGAAATGTGCTGTCTGTAGTACGTTATATGCTACTATGTCCCATGATTTACTGTATCAACCATGTGTCACAATTCTTTATCTTCGGTAATGAAAGCAATTTGCACAGCCTCTTATCTTTCAGATGATATAATAAATAATGTAATGATAAAGATGACGTTTTAATTTAAAACGCGACCCATCTGTCGCTCAAGGAGAAAGATGGTTTTCTTGCGTAACCATCCACATGTTCAAGAAGCAAGAGCCACATGGTGTATGACTTTGAAACCAAGGCTACTTGTAGTGACGCAGCAGAGCAAAGTGAGAAAGAACCAGTTGAAACGTGAACCAATCTTTCCCCCTGTGCGTACGACTCAAGCAAAAATGTGAAGCACGTTTTGATCTATGAGACACAGTGGTGAGTGGTGCAGACTCTCTAGAGAGATACAAAGCAACGTGTGAGGAAGATATGGCAAATCCATTAGATAATTTGTGTGACCGGTTTCTGCCGGTATAGAGTGAACATGTAGAACTTGTAAGTGTATTTGGCCAATGGAAAAATAGCACAAAAACATATATATATAAATACTGGTTCTATGTTGTGACTTGGAGTTGGGGCAGTCTAAATTTTACAACCCAAAACAATTTACAAAGTTGCCTTGCAACAAAAAATGATGAATTTCCAGGCCTGGTTCCAACACATGCAACACTTTACAACCTATTTAGTCTCATCAGTGCTATAGTAATGAGCTGGCCCCAGCGCTATGCTGCTATAATATCCCCAGTACAGCGTACAGACTGTAACTTGGCCCGTGTCCAGTTGATCCTCAGACCGTAGCGTGTGCCTGGGATCCCCTCTATTGTTCTGGCCGCCCGTCGGCATGTCCCGACAGGTGGCCGACCACAGGCCCTCTCTGACCTATACACCAAGCATGTGGCATCATATAAAAAGATGGCACTTTAGCTGTAAATAGTAATTTTCTCTGTAAAGATTTTCACGGTATCCACCACGGTGTCTGTGGAATCATAGCTGAAATGGGGGGGGGGGAGGTGCTTCGGTAGGTATAGTAGAGCAATAATTCCCTCGGGCACACGATGACCTGGACAATATCTATTAAATCAGATGTGACCTGTGTCATCACATTAATTGGATGTCTCTGTTCAAGCGCTCTTCACCTTCTTTTGACCAGGATCTGTATGCAGAGCACAATGGGCCTGTGAATGATATTCAGGCATGTATAGAGAGCAGGGGTCTTCAACAAGGGTGTCTGGAACCCCCTAGGGGGCTCT
>NC_139941.1:60840289-60868467 GCF_963454915.1 Gymnoscopelus microlampas
ACATGATACTGACATGATACTGACATGATACTGACCATGATACTGACCATGATATTGACATGATACTGACCATGATACTGACCATGATACTATCAGGCCTGTCTGTCTCACTGGGAATGACTCTCCAGATAATAATCAGATACACTCTTACACAAACACACAGTCACAACAACACTGTGATTTAAAATACAAATATTTTACAACTCAGGTTAAAGTGCTGGCTCAAAGCAAAACCTTTTTTTTTGTCGTTTGTGGTTTTATGATAATTAAACTGCAATGTTAAATTGCATCCCCATCAAAAAAGTTACAGAAAATGTGCACACAAATAAATGTGCACGCAGGTGAGATTTACACTGGCGAAGAATCCTCTTTTCCTTGATAACAGAGGAGGTCCAACATTAGCGTAATTACAAGAGCTCACTACTTGACGTTCTACCAGCTTCAATCAATAAGCCCGTCATTCTGGGACTGGGAGGTGGAATACCCTCCAATCCAATCTAATCCACTTTATTTATAGAGCACATTTAAAACAACAGTGTTGAACCAAAGTGCTGTACACATGGTAACAAAAAAATACAAAAAATATGTATTTCGATTACTTTTTTCATTTATTTTATTTAATTTTTTTACTGTATTCAATTTTTTTCATTTTCCAAAAAAACATTATTGAAAAAACACGGCCCCCTCATGTATTAGGAGGGCAGGGTGATCACCAGAACCAAGGACGGGTGTTTTCGATGAATCTAACATGTTAAAAATGGAGTTTGAAGTTATAATGGGTTTGTATAGGAAGGGAGCGTGTCTGATAAAATGAATATCAAATATCTAAATACTGAATCAAGCAACTTAAAAACGGTCTGGGGGGCTCATAAAAGCCTGAGTAGACGATAAAATTACCCAAAGTTTTTTTTAAAGTGAAATATCCCTTTAACATATTTGTTTAGGTAGTTGTATGTTCTCTCTGTTTTTGTCATGTTGTTAGGGTTAGGTTAGGTGTTTTTACTGTATGTGTGGTGGGGATTACGGATGGAAATGAGCTTCTAGCTAAATCCGGCATGTTTACATGAGATCAGTTGATCAGTATGTTCAGTTGATTGAATTCACGCTCATGTATCGAATATTCATGAATGTGCATCGTCCAGTCTAAATAAACAAATAAAGTCAAAGTAAAGTCAAATATTCCAATAAACGTGTGGCATTGATCTATGAGTCATGCTTCGGTGGCCCAAGGCAGTCTGTATCCTACATTGCACCTCCTAGCTACCCCCCTCCAAGCATCTTTTAATCACCTTTTAATCACCCTGACCTTTGAAGTGCAGGGGAGACGGAAAGAGCCAAAAGGTCACGGTATCCGACAGGGACTGTCATTGGTTTCAAATAAAAAAGTGACCCAATGTTCTGAGACCACATTACGTCCAACATGTCTCAACATGTATTGCTTTCCTTAGACCTGCTACCGTACATGTAAACATCCAGTGATGAGTGTGTCTGTCTGTTCCCCGCATAATATATGATTATATCGAGAACCATCTGACCGCTCGATTTCAAATTTGGCGCATGACCGAGGACCTGGGGGGGAGTGCAGTGTCGAGTGGGAAGTCGGTCAGATCAGTGTCTCAAACTTGGCGTGTGTCTCACCAACACCTCGGGGCAGTGGTGGAAAAGCACTCAAATGTTTTACTTCAGTAAAAGTATCAATACTGTGATGTAGAAGTACAAGTAAAAGTCCGGAATAAAAAAATTACTTGAGTAAAAGTACAAAAATGTTTGAAAATAGCAGATCTAAAAGCTCACAACGCTTTTCAAATAGCCTATGTATAAAATAGGGCTAAAGTGGTTAGTGTATGTTTTATAAGGTCATAATTTATATCTGCAAAGTAACTAGTAACTGAAGTGTTCAAATAATTGTAGTGGAGTAAAAGTACAATATTTGTCTCTGGGATGTAGTGGAGTATAAGTTAAAGTACTGAAAACTGGAAATACTCCAGTTAAGTAAAAAAAAAAAAAAGTGCTTAAGTGCATTACTTGAGTAAATGCACTTAGTTATTTTCCACCACTGCTTTTTTTGACAACATAGAATACATGTAGTAGGCCTAAGTACTTAGCACATTCTTGTGCTCAACAATCCTAGCAGGCAAACAGAGATACCAACGGACATACCAATGGAGACACTAATGGGCAGACAGGAAAGAAGAGTATTTAAACATTTATGAAGGTAAAATCAAAAGCGCACAGCTATGCAGATAAAGTCCATAAACATGATATACACAGACATTGATGCAGTGGTGGGTACAGAATGTGTTCAATGGCTGACTGGGCCTGGAAAAATGTGGACGCGGGCCTGAGTTTTTAAGCTTAGATATTATAATGACCAGTGGATGATGTCAATATGCCAATTATTTTAGTTCTTTTTACTGTATTACGGTTGTGTCTTCAGTTTTGTGTCTTGCAGGGCCATTGCTGATTGGAGGGGCGTGACAGCACCTGGTGTCATTGCCAATTAGCCAGCAGCCAGCATGAAAGCCTTGGGAAAACCTCCAAGACTTTAATACCTTTTGTCTCAAGTCTTCATATGCGCTGAACTCTCTTTGACCTACAGTACCTGCTGTCTGTTAAGGCTGTGTGCCAAACTCCTATTCTGTGTGCTTAAGGGAGAATTTTGCCCTAAGCGTTTTCCTACCTTGATTTGAGGTTGTTAAGTCATGATGAGAGTGATCCTGGACCCCCAGTTCATAACGAGCAAAGTTCTCCATTTCGGGGACCCCCCAATTAACCGCAGCTCAGAACGGCCGTCTTTAGATCTTGGCTAAATCTGCTTCTTTCCGTCGCTCGAAAATAGTTTTTTTCTTGTATATAACTGTAGTGTGTAGTCCGTCTGATGTCACTGCTATGCTATTGCTTTAAATCTCGTCTGGACCAATTTTTAAGGGTCGCAAGTAAATATCCCCTTTTTTGTTTCCTATACATTTAATATATATATATATATATATATATATATATATATATATATATATATATATATATATATATTTCAAATGATTTGAACAAAGAAATCACAACTTTTCATCAATTAAAAACAATTCCAACATTTTTCAAAAGTAGTCCCGGGCAAACATCTAATTTCTCTTTTGGGTCTTGAGCTAAAAGGTTTGGGAACCACTGCTTTAGACCTAAAAAGGGGTCAACTGTCTAATTGGTTCCTTTCCGTGCACACTGCACAGCAAAATATGGAGCAGGTGCACTTCTGGGACACGTCTGAAACGGTGGAATCACAAGCATTGTCTAGACAGATTGTGATCAGGTGCGACTGCAGCATTAAGGCCCACCTGTATAGTAGATCCACCCCCTACTCTGATCTATTTTGGGGGGTCCCCAGATGATTAGCTTAATGTGGAACATAGTTTTCTCACTCAACAGTAAACAAACCAACATACAGTATAAGTGTATACAGGCTATCTGCACATTTCTAAAGTGACAATTGAATAACGTCCTTTTAGCGGTGCCAACCGCTCTATACGTGGCTTTGACTCGGTGTCTGTGTGTCTGTGTGTCTGTCTGTGTGTCTGTGTGTCTGTGTGTCTGTGTGTCTGTCTGTGTGTCCGTATGAGCCTGGGATGAGCACGGCAAAGAAGCAACACACACACACACGGACTTGGAGATTGCCTATGCCATCTCTCCTCTCATTTGCCACACGTGCCACCGGTTATCAAAGAGGGGTCCAGGGACCCCCAGGGACGTCCGCCCGTATGAGCACGGGATGAGCACGGGATTTTAAACAGCTATAACTCCAGTTTGCAGCATGCCACCAAGTCCAAATTTGGTATGTGGACTTAGACCACCAATACGGGACAAGTATGAATTGCTCAAGCCCCGCCCCCTCTGTCTTCCCATTGGCTGGCCTTCAAACAGCCATAACTCAAGTTCGCAGCATGCTACGGAGTACAAATTTTGTACATGGACTAAAACCACCAATAGGGACGAACTGTAATTACTTAAGCCCCGTCCCCTCTGTCTGCCCATTGGCTGGCCTTTAAACAGCCATCATTCCAGTTTGCAGCATGCTACCAAGTACAAATTTGGTAAGTGGCCTCAGACCACCAATAGGGACGAACTGAAATGAGTTAAGCCCCGCCCCAAAGGCACCGCTTCCTTCACACAGGGTGTGATTTTTTAATACCAATTTGTCAAATATTACCTAAGAAAGAGGCAAACATTGTGAAAATAGCCGATCTACAGTACAAGCTCAGAAGAGGCGTCTTGAGCTTGTAGTTTGGCTATTTTCAACAATAAACAATGTTTATCTGTTGGAACCGAGTCAAACTAAATGTAATGCATACTATTCCAAGTGCTTGTCAGGGTGGGGGGGGGGTCCCCAGTTCAAATATGATTATCTTGGGGGGTCGCAGCTTGATCTCTTGATCCACGCACGCACGCACGCACGCACGCACGCACGCACGCACGCACGCACGCACGCACACACACACACACACACACACACACACACACACACACACACACACACACACACACACACACACACACACACACGCGCGCATGACTCAAACAAACACACAACCCAATCCCCACTGACACATATCATCTCTGTCGGGTGGAAACCTCATGTGTACAAAACTGTTACTTTTCAGGATTCAAATAAAAAAACACCAAAAGTAGCAGATGTATAAGCTCAAAACGTGTCGCTTCGCGCCACGTTTTGAGCTTGTAGATCCGCTACTTTGAGAGACAGGAGTCAGGATCTAGTCCTCCTAAGCAGAGGTAGCGAGCAGCTGTTTTGTCCAACAATGACGAGAACGCAGCCCCGAAATCCTCTTCCAAAAAAGTCCAGGAGATAGGAGGTTTCTAACCCGACATCGACCTTTTGTTCTCATCTATGTAGCCAGTAGAAGTGACTCATCATCCTGGCCTCTTTCTGTGGCTATAAGCCCGTTAGCTGTAACAGCATACATACAGTACATGTGCCGCCAATGAGCCTTATAGTGCTGCTGCAGCAGCAGATGTGGATGAGTCTTTGTCTGTTTGCTTTGCAGATCTGTAGAATTGTAGTGTTAGTACACACGGTGCAGAGTGAGCAACAAGACGTAGAATCACACCTGCTTTACTGGCAGTGGTGGAAACCAGAGCCTTGTATTAGAGAATTGCGTCACCTCGGGGGCAGAAAACGACGCCCGTCAAGTGGTTCATGTAAACTTGAAATAGTGACAAACGCTCATAGACTGAGTGTTCAGGGCTTTGCCACTATTTGCCAATAGAAGGCTCAGTAGAAGACTGGTCCGATGAAGTGAACGGAAGTGACGCAACTCTCCTTATATGGCTCTGGTGGAACCCAAGTACATTCTCTGCTGCTACCCCCAAACTCTGGAACCATCTTCCACCACACATCAAGTCAACTATTTCTCCTACTTTTTCTCCCTCGCTTATAGCTCAGTCTGTTTATTTTAGATAATGTTTTACTCTTCTTTCTCTGTTTTAATCTGTCTGTTTGCTTTTGATAATTGTTTCTGTTAATGTGTTTGCTTCCATTATTAATGTGCTCTCTGGTTTTAGTATTTTTTGGCTATTAGTGTCTCATTATGTTTTGAGCTCTCTCTGAGTTTATGAAACACAGGATAAGATGTACATTTCCTTTGTGCAGGCACATACAGTACATGAGAGTGTCGTCTTGGTGATGAATGGTGGATGCAAGGGAGGTGCGATTAGGTTGTAATTTGGGACGCATCATCAGTAGTGTTCCCTTGGTTCTTGGGGTGTTTCGGCCTTGACACTATAGAGCACCGAAGTCTGACGTAATTTACTCATCCTTCCTGGGTCGCGGTTTATTTCCCCCATTCAGAATTCCCATAGACTTGTTTAATATCGTGTCAAATAAGAACTGTGTTCCAAAAATAACTGATTATAAAAGATTGACTCGTATGGATATGAAGCATCAACTAACGGTGAGAAAACTCTAACGTTACGTCCGCCGAATTAGTTACATTTTCGCCAGAAATAGACTGTATCAGATATGAGTGACTATCATAAACGATGTAGAGGCACCTCCCCGACAATATCGCCGAGACAATTTGTTTATTTTTGGATCACAATTCTTATACGAGACGATTTTAAGATGACCCAATGTTATTCTCCATAGAGAAATTACTTCTACGACCAGGGACGTCACGGGCTCTCAGAAGGTGGGGGGGATGGACTTTCGGTGGACTATACCCCTTACTTTACACTTTGGCTATTCAAAAATAGCAGATATACAAGCTCATAGCGCGGCACCGAGTGCCGTGCTATGAGCTTGTAGATCTGCTATTTTTGAATAAGCGTGAAAAACATTTGTAACTGTCAAATGTAAACAAATTCTGTATTTTCAAAATTTTACGTTTTTTGGGCGGATTTTGATAGTTTTTTTTCGTGTTTTGGTTACTTTATTTCGGTTTTAGGGTTAGGTTATTTAATTCTTATTTTTGCCTGATTTTACGGATTTATTATCAAAATATATATACATTTTTTTAATTTTTTCAAAAAGTGGGGGGTATGAAATCACGGATCTGTGAGAGTGAGGGTGTCGCGTCGTACGCACAGTGAATGGCCGTGACGCCCCTGTCTACGACCCAGGGGATGAACAAGTGACGTCAGGACTTCAGTACTCTATACACCCTCGCCACAGGTGGCCGGCTACAGGGTGATCAGACCTGAGCGTGCGTCATTCCCAATTAGTTGTGAGAGTCGCCTTCATGTTGAATGGCAGACTTCTCATGGGACTATGCATGGCAGGGGCGTCCTTTTCCCTGAGTCAAGCCTAAGCTGACCGCATACCTCCTGGCTTTGCTACTCCCCGCTGAGGCCCAGCGGGGGGTCTTTCCTCCTTAATAAAAAGCCACCGGCTGCTTCTTTCGGCTGCCTGCGATGCAGCTTTGATGGCTAAGTGCTGGCTTTGGCCTCTCTGACTCCCAGGTCTGCACACAGTCTGGTGGTGGATCTTGCCACAAAACAGTGTTGCCAGATGGGAACTTTTCAATTATGGTACTGGAGGCTTAAAATGATCATATTTGAAAGAAAACTATCGCACACAGCCAAAAAAGATAAATCACAGGTGTAAATATGTAATTTCACAATAAATGGCATATTTATTCAAGAAACAACCTTGTTTGAGACTCCTACGAGATAAAAACGCATCACATAATATGCTGCATGGAGGCAGGCAACTTCCTGGACCTTACACAAATAAAAGCCTGAAACTGGACGCAACCGGAAGACGCAACCGGTGTTTTTAATGTCTCCAAGTACAGATCTAAGGTCAGATTTACTGACTTATTTTGAAAAGCGAAACTGGATCCCGAATCAGCAGCCAGGGAATTTAGTAAATTCACAGTTTTATGAATATGGCGAAATTATCGTACATTTGGGCATTTTTTTTAAATTATTGATTGTACATCGTACGGGTAAAATTATAGTACAAATACGATAATTATCGTACATCTGGCAACACTGCCACAAAACCTCTGCACCCTACCGCCATTGGGCGGACATCAGCGTTCCAGCCGTGATGTTGTGTTTCAGCAGCAAATTTGGCATCGCGTATGTGTCTCATTATGTTTTGAGCTCTCTCTCTGAACTCTGTAATGGGTCATTGACACATACACACAAATATAAATACAAAGAGAAGTTGTCATCTGTGTTCAACAAGGACGTATTTATTATTTTGCAAAATAATAAATACAGTATGTGCAGACCAGTCGAGTGCTCCAGTATTTTATTTGGGTATATTCTCTCCTGAAGTGCCCGTGGGTATTATTCTCCACGACACAAATATAAATGTATGCACATACTGTTTTTGTCCCTCACCTATCTCACAGCATGCATGCACACACACACACACACACGCGCACACACTAGCACGCACGCACGCACGCACACACGCACGCACGCCTTGAAGCATCCACGATCCAATTATAAAGTTATATTCATCCCTGTTTAACTCGATTGGGTAGAAAGTGATCTCGTGTCAGAGGAGACTTTAACAGGCGAAAACAGAACAATTACCAGACTGTTTTGTCTCCACAGCAGGGGGTTTGCTGTCTGTACGTTCAATTCCCTGGTCCTTCCCAGAGAGACTGGTGAGCAAGCATCGCAATCACTTCCTCCATATCGTCTCTGTCGGGTGGAAAGCTCATATGTACAAAACTGTTACTTTTCAGGAGTCAAATTCAAAAATGGCCAAAAGTAGCAGATCTACAAGCTCGAAACGTGTGGCTTCACGCCGCGTTTCGAGCTTGTAGATCTGCTACTTTTGATGCTTTTGCGTGACGCTGTAGTATGACCTAGTAGAGCGTTGATTTACGAAAAAACACAAAAAGTTAAAATATGGAGATAAGAGGTTTCTGCCCGGCAACAACGATCTACAACTCCTCAGAATCCAGTCGGCCGTGACTGAGAGAGGCTGATTTGTTGTCCCAGTAAAGCATGAGTGATTCTGTGTCTTGCAACACTCGGCCCCGTGTACTCACATAACGTTGGTGTCGGGGGAGAAAACTCTTATCTCCAAATTCTAACTTGTTGTGATTTTTCGTAAATTAACGCCCCTACTTGATCACACTACAGCGTCACACAAACGTATCAAAAGTAGCAGATATGATACAAGCTTGACACGCACCGCAAAGCAACGTGTTTTGAGCTGGTGGAGCTGCTACTTGAATGTTAATCCTGAAAAGTAACAGTTTTGGACATTTCGACTCAACAGAGACGATAACCAGTGTAGATTTTTTTGTTTTACTTAAGTAAAAGTAGCAATACCACAATGTACAAGGCCTCTGTTACAAGTAAAAGTCCTGTATTCAACATTTTACTCGAAGAAAAGTATATTGCCATCAAAATATACTGCCATCAAAATATACGTGAAGTACCAAAGTAAAAGTACTCTAGCTTGTAGATCGGCTATTTTCAAATAGCCAAAGTATAAAATAGGGCGTAACTGGATATTTTGTAGATACATAATATAAATCTGCAACGTAACTAGTAACTAAAGCTGTCAAACAATTGTAGTGAATTAAAAGGTACAATATTTGCCTCTGGGAGTGTAGTGGACTAAAGGGAAGGGCGGACCTCTGATGACTCAGCCATAACCATATAAGGCCTACGCCTAAATATGGAGTGTGTTGTCTAAACCCCAATGTGTCGTCATGGCATCAGGTCCAAACAAATCACTCAGCTCTATATATGGGCACAAAAGAGGACATGCCCATATATGGGCATATACTGATGACATCAGATCTGCAAAGCACAATCTAATTGGGCATATCAGTTGGATTTGCAGTGCAACGTAGGTGTGAAGGCCCCTAGCGGCCTAAACTTCTAAATAAAGATGATTTGACCAAAACAAATCACATAAACCCAATTACAGTATAATATGGAAACCAACTGCACAATAAACATGCACAATGAGCCTTTTCTTTGCAGCCACGTCAAATTAAATTATACATCAAACACAGAATATGAATATCGCTCGGCGAGTAGCAGAAGAACACAATGGAACACATGGAGACGAGGGAGACGAGGGAGTCTGACCCACAGGCATCACTCAGCCATTTCACCCTTTTGTTCAACACCTGTCTCCTCTCTTCCGCTTTCCTCTCTAACACATTCAACCCGGGGACGCATCTGTGTCATTTTAGACTTGAGCTGTAACCATTATTCTATACTTTGGCAATTCAAACTGCTATTTTTGAAAAATCTTGAACATTTTGTGCAAATCTTTGAACATATATTTTTCATACCCCCCCCCATCTGAAAATGTTTTGTGCCAGGGACCCAACCCAGAAAAGAAGATTTGTATTTAAAAAAATCAAAATTATTCAAAAATGTTCAAACACGAATGAACAAGCTCACAGCGCGGCACGAAGCTTGTATGTCTGCTATTTTTGAGAACCACTGTTCTAAACCGCTGTTCTAAATCCTAAGAGTATATAATATATTATATATGTACAGTAGCCAAAACCTAAAATGACACATGGTGCTTTTCCGGTTTCAATGGGCTATTAAGACACCTGACCTGGACCGTTGTCTGTCGATATTGGCACTATTGAGAGAGACCGTTGCCAACAACTATTCATTCTGCGTGCAGAAGTGGGTCAGAGTATTGTTAGACCAGGAGACAGGTTTTGTGTGATTGGTTCCGGACACACCATGCACGCCGAGAGCCCTTTATGCTTCATTTAGTAATCCCTCGTATAACAGTGTCCCGCGCAGACAATAGCCGGTTTATCGTCTGTTTTTCAAGAAAAATAGGGTCTTCAAGTGGTCTCAGGGGGGCTCTCTCTCTACCCATTCAGCTATGTCTGGCTGACCCACTTTTACACAACTGCTTCTTATGTCATAATAACGTACGTACTGTCTGTCTGCGTATCAAACTATTTGCCTGTTAGCCTCGTTCCCAGCCTTACCCCCATCTGCCAAGAGAAAAGCCTGGTCACAACCTAACCTCGCGTCACCAGACTTTCCATCACGGAGGAAAGCCTGGTATTCGTTATTAAATGGCCTGTGTGATCCGGTCTAGGCCACGCCTACTGAAAAAAAATAAGGAAAACAACCCTGTGGTTCCGGGTGTGTGGGTTCCGGTTTTTCGGCACTGCTTTGTTTTGGTTCCCCCTGTTAGCATTTAAATGCTACGAGTTGGAATAAAGGATGGATATACCAAACTGACTATTTCTACAAGCTAAACTACGCCGCATCAAGGGTTTTATTGGGTAGGCCCTAAAATAAAATGTCCTTGATCGCGGGGAATTATTTTGGGGTGATGCACAGGCACCTGTGGTCCCGGCTTGTGCGGGTTCCGGCCCACTGACCGGATCAGAAACCCGAGAATGGTATTGATCCCACGCTAGTCACGACCTAATGCATAGAGTGTCTATAGGGGCGGGACTTCCGTCGTACGTATTTCCCCCGGAAACGATCCTTTTCGACCAATCACTACACTCGTTTCATTCACGGAGAATGTAAACAAGATTTGTAAAGCGTCAACGGCATTTCCTTGGGCGGTGCTTCTGCCAAATTCTAGTACTTCCGTTTAGACACTCAACCGGCTACTAGGACTTGCCCAGTGTGATTTGCTGTTTACCTGCTTTCCCCCTGCTACAAATTACACTGTATATCAGCACTTACCAAAGTGCAGTACGGTTCATTTTAGCTTCCGTTATGGAATGAAGAAATATTTTAAATTCGCTCTTGTTGTGAAGTTTGACAGTAATTATCAAATATTTGTTCTCACTTCTCAGCGAGCTTCCTGTACAAACCTAGGTCTAGCACGTTACTGTGAATGATATCAGTCTTTTTTCATAACTAGAGGTTTGGGCCGCTACGAGGCCCTCACATCTAGAGTGCGGCCTCACACCTACGTTGCACCGCCGATCCGCCCAATATGCCCATATATGGAGATATCTGTATCTGTCAGTCCATGTCCTTTCTATGCCTATGTATGGAGATCGCTGATGTCATCAGTATATTTGCCCATAAGGGCATGGTCCCTTTTGTACCCATATGGAGCTGATTGATTTGTTTGCGACACATTGGGGTTAGACACATTGAGGTTAGACAACATACTTCATATTTGGGCATATAGCTGCATTGGGAACTCCTTATATGGCACACTTATGGATAACATCTCCAGTTTCACTCCTGTTTACATAGGAAGGAGGCAATCAGTGAAACAGGCCATCTAAGAAAAGCTATGGGTCCTTTTACTGTGACATTAACAAGCTCTGTTAGAGAACAAACTGGGGACCATTTCATTCATTTCATTTCATTTCATTGTTAAAGAGGTTTCACTTCATTAACAACTTCCTGTTCCTTCCTGTTGGAAAATCACATCTGAGAAAAAAGACTCAGGGTGTTGCTATCATGATGTTGTAATATCCAGGAAATCTCACACACACACACGCACACACACACACACACACACACACACACACACACACACACACACAAACAATTAACAGACAAACGAGCACATACACGAGTACACGCATGCAAACACACATTCATGTAAACACGCACGCGCACACACGCATGCATGCACGCACACTACACATTCTGTACGCACAATTAACAGACAAACAAGCACATACACGGGTACACGCACACAAACCCACATTCATGTACATGCGCACACACACACACACATCTCTTAAACGTGTGTAAAAACCACATTGTTCTCCCACATCTGAGAGGTGAAGCGATGGACTCGGGGGTAGGGAAGTGTCCGACCCACGTTCCTCCACCCTCCATTGTAGAATAAACACTACAGCCTGTTTGTCTCTGTGGTGGATATTGGTTTTGTTCCCCCAGGGGGTGTGGGGGTGGGGGTGAGGGGGGTGAGAGGAGGAAAAGGCCTTCAGTTCAGTGTGTTGTGTGGGCTGAATCAAGGGGTATAGAGGACAAAGTGACGAACGCCCTGCTTTTCTCCTCCTGCCAAGGGAAGAGGGTTGAAACCCAATCTGGCAGACGCTTTACAGTTGAGCCTCATCCAGGGACCCACTCAGTCTCAGTCCCACCAGAGTGAGCAGGGAGAGGCTGACTGTGAATGCAGGTTCCGCTTTCAAACAGCGTTGCCAGATTTTTGCGAGAGAAACAAGTCTATACAAATACGAGACCAAAAAGAAGCAACTATAGGCCGCATGATCGCACACACACGCACGCACGCACATAGGGGGTCCCTTGCAAAATGAGTTAATATAGCATTAAAATCAGTTTTAACACTTGAACCCTAGCAGATCTACAAGCTCACAACAACACGTCGAAAAACATAAATATTTGCTATATTTTTTAAACATTTTAACAACACAAATCTTGTATGGGTGGATGGCTCTGGCACAAGATATGTTCAGATGGGGGTTCACGGACAAATACATGTTATTTTTGGGGCCCTTGGCACGAAAATGTATGAGAACAAATTATTTAAACTATTTACTAATGTATTTCTTTTAAATTAGGAAGCAAGCCCAATTAAGCAACTACAATTTAGAAGTAAGCCTTGATAAGCCTCGAAATGCGTCATTTTGTGCCGCATTTCGAGCTTGCGGATCTGCTACTTTTGAAACTTTTGTGTGACGCTAGCTGTAGTACAATCAAGTAGGGCATTCATTTACGAAAAAACACAAAAAGTTACTTTACAGAAAGACAAGCCCAAAAGTCACTTATATGTACCCGACATGGCAACACTGCTTTGCAGAGCTGTGAGGAAACAGCGGCCCTAATGCCCTTCTCACATGAACTACTTCAGGAGCCACTGAGAAATTTCAGACCCAGGAAGTGATTTCTTTTGTACGGCCGGGTGTTTCAGCCCCCCCCCCCGTGCTGATAAGTGGCTCTCAGGTAACCGGGGCATGACATCTGGTCTCATTCATTCTCCATTCATTCATTCGATATTAATCTTTCCTTTTCTTTCTCCTCCTCGCTCTGGCTATCTCTCTCTCCTTTCTCTCCTGTCACCGAATCTCCTGCATTCTCCATCTGTGTGTTTGTGCAATGAATGAGGTCATCATCAGCCGCTGGGAAAAGAAGAATTTCTTCTCGGGTTAATCGCTGGACGCTCGGTGTGAAGCGAACATATCCTTTAAAAGCAGTGGTTCTCAACCAGTAGTCCGGGGACCACCAGTGGTCCTTGAGGGGGTTCCAGGTGGTCCCCCAGCTAAATGATGGAGAGTTGGTAACCAAATGCACCCTTATTAGGTACTTTAACTCTTGAGTGTCAAATGAAACGAGTCCATTTGGTTTAATTTTACTCTCTCAAGAGCTAAATTAGTGTTAAACATCTGCATTACTTAATTAAATAATTGCTATTTTGATTGCAAATGCATCCACTGCACCTACTACATTGACGATGGTAGTTGCAACGGAGGAGCAGTTTAACGTCATGCCCAGGACACACATTTTAACCATTTATTTGTGTCCACTGTCCACACAAAGGAGACAAAAACATTATAGAAGCATTAAGCATAATATAGCTTGCTGCTTAGCAGAAATGGACAATCAAAAATAAAATGTTAAGATATCTAAAAATATATTTTCGTGAACGGAAATGACGAACAGGTGACAAGCTTCCGTTCTGGGCTTTCGGGGAGGTGTAGTTCCAGACTTTCTATATTAGCATTGGGAGATTGTGGAATATTTGTCTGGCTACGCCAGACTAAAAGGCAACAGAGGTTGAAGGTCATGCACTGGGGTTGAATTCCAATTCCAGCTCCACTGCTGATTGACTTGACCTCACACTGGACACCAGAGACCGCGTGGTTCTCAAAACGTATCTGTATTTGAGCCACAATACCGTGTACCAGGGACCCTCATAAGGAAGATTTTAGCTTGTAGATCGGCTATTTTTGAATAGCTGAAAAAATGAAATAAGTGTTTAAACTGTTCCACTTTTCTTGTGCGCCGCCTTACCCATATGCCTAAACTTTATAGCCATTTTTTTTACTATTTTGAAAAACATTTTTAAATAGATCAAATAGCCAATCTACAAGCTCACAACATGTCGGAGTAGATCGACTATTATCACTATTTTCAAATGTTTTTCAAAATAGTAAAAATATAAGGGGGTAAGGCAAGATCCGGCCCTGTGCCAAATAAAAGCTGACATTTTGATATCGACTTGAACCTGTATATAATATAGCATTTTGTATGACATAAAATAATTAGAAGATTGTAGATGTATATTGTTCAATGACATACCTATTAAAACATTGTATATCATGCTAATTTAATAAGGTGTGCATAATACATGATGTTGTGATGAATCTAGCAGAGTTCACGTGGCTGAATTATCACTAGTCATTTGCATCTTCCCCTTTGGTCCCTGGGGAATATGTGCTTGCGTAATAAATGTTCCTTCACACCACAATTAAACCCATAAAGCCCTAGCAGCTGTAGTTGTGCAACTTTGTTTTCGTCTAGCAGTCTACCTGATAGCCATGTCGTCTCCTATCGAAACCTCATATGTCCAAAAAACTGTTACTTTTCAGGATTGATGCTTTTGCGTGACGCTGTAGTATGAAGTATCAAGTTTCAGGATTGATGCTTTTGCGTGACACTGTAGTATGAATTATCAAGTTTCAGGATTGATGCTTTTGTGTGACGCTGTAGTATGAAGTATCAAGTTTAAGGATTGATGCTTTTGTGTGACGCTGTAGTATGAAGTATCAAGTATAGGGCAATTCAATCAGGGAACGCATCTGTGTCATTTTAGATTTGAGCTATAAACAGTATTTTATACTTTGGCTATTCAAAACAAAATATTTTGAGGTGGGGGTTCGCGGCCAAATACATATCACTTTGGGGGTCCTTGAAATGAAAACATTTGAGAACCACTGATATATAGCAACATAAGTTTTTTCAAAAAATGTTACGATTTAGACGTGGAATCGGCCGAATTGCACACATTTTCACGATTCTAGATCTACAAGCTCATGGCAATATGATAGCCAAATAATATAATAGTGTATATAATAGCCAAAGAAATCTAAAATGACACAGATGCGTTCCCGGATTGAATGGGCTAAGAAAAATCATAAAAAGTTAAAATATGGAGATAAGAGGTTACTGCCCAGCAGCAACAATGATAAGTCTTTGTGCAGATAAGTATTTCTTTGAACGTGCAGCATGGCACCATTCAGCTCTGGAGAGAGTCTGACAGACAGCGTAGGTTCTTCTACACACAGTGGCGGTTTGCTCTGCCCTCGCGGCTCTGGCTAGTTTTTTATTTCTTTCTGCAGACGGCAGCAGATTCTCCAGACCGCCGGCGTCTTGTCTTTCCTGTCCTGGATCTGAAGTCTCAGACGTTGTAGAACAAGTTTGTGAAATTCCCCCCCCTAGAGGCTGTAGTCCCGTTCACACGCCGGCCTCGGGCACTGACCCCAGGGGCGACTCAGCAATTCCAACGTATACTCAGTATCTTCAGAGAGAAGTCAGTCAGTCTCATGCCGAGCCATGAGGGCCAAAGGTCAGCAGCCTATCTCCTGTTTCTGTCGCGTGGGGCAGCAGGATGTACAAGTACACCCCCTGGACATGATGCTAGTATGTCGCAAGGATTTACCCCCCAATCCGACCCTTGATGCTGAGTGCCAAGCAGGGGAGGCATTGGGTACCATTTTTAGAGTCTTTGGTATGGGCCTGGTCTAGCCTGGGACCAGACGAATCTTAACCTGGCTCTGTCAAATGGAAGAAGCTTGCAACACACATTTTGTTTCACAGCCTACTTCCATCTGAGACTTCGGAAGCAGAATCGATGACAGACAGCGTTTTCATTTTTGAGTGGTGCTAGCCACTCCTACACTTGACCGTGTGTGTGGGTCCGTCCGTCCGTCCGTTTGAGCACGGCCTCAACAGCTGCAGCTGATTGCAACACAAGGATGCAACCAGTTACACTAATTCAAAGGCACCTCTCTTCACACTGGGTGTGATCTTTTCAAGCTACTTGGCAGGTGATTGGATGATCCCGCCCCTAGCAGCCGCTGATTGGTTCTAACACGCAGCGGACCGGGCAGCTTTACTCCCTGAGCAATCCCAGACTCCTTCCTGAAATCAAATGCAAATGAGATTTCCGGAGGGAGGGGGGTTTACCAGGCTAGACGAATCTGCCAGTGCAAAAACAAATTTGCCCTCAGCGATTAGGGTCTGGCCCCACTCCGTTGCGAATCCATTTCCTGCTCCCGAAGTCTGGGGTGACCAATCAGGGCCCAGTATCCAAATATGGGCGGGGTTATCACCTTTTTTGGAACAGTGACGTACTGTACAACGCAAGAGACTAGTAGTTGGTAATTGGTTGTAGGTCTAACCAATTGCGTCCAGAGCCATTCTTTTGAACCCGCTCCTTGGAAAAAAAAAACGTCCTCATCGAATTACCAGACTCATATCCACGCAGTGATATAGTCTGGCCACGTGAGGCTAGGCCTGGTCTTCTACAAGATACACTACATCACAAAGACACTCACGTACCTGTCAAACTACTTCACAAACGTCAATGACGTCCACGATCACAACACCAGAGCTCCACAAATCACGTTCAACCCAGATTTGGCTCAAAGGGGTTAAATTCGTTCTCCTGCTATGCCAATAAATATTTATGTGGAACGCCCTACCAACAGTTTTAAAGGAGTGTAAATCCCTACTCTCCTTCAAAAGCGCTATAAACGAGCACTTACATGTGGATGCAATTCGAAACTGGCCCCTGTAGAAAGTCAAAGTTTAAAATTGTTATTTTAAACTTCCACACGGGAGAGTTCTCTCCAACAGTCATAACTGCAGTTCAAGTGGAATAATCACACAGGCCACTGTAAAATAGAGGATGAATTATTTATTAACAATGTTACACAATCTCCATAAACCCAAGCTAGCAGTGGTGGTTGTGCTGGGGAGGGTATACCTCCAACTCTTCTTTTCTTTTTTTTTACTAAAATCTATACATACAAAAAAAAAACGTCAATATATACATAAAAAAAAGAAAAACTCCATCAAGGAATTTTCAAAAGTTAATTTAGTAAAACATTTATATATTCATATATATATATATATGTGTGTAAAAAACAAACAGATGTACAGTAAAAATCACAAAGTTTTCATATCAAACAAACTATAAGAGAACATTTCTATTTAAAAAAAAAACATCAACAACATGTTTTAGTGCAAAATCATTCCAAAATATAAAAATACTGTTTTGTATGTTTCCTTTCTCTGCGATAAGAAAAGGGAGGAATGAAGGGAGGGAGGGAGGGAGGGATAGATTAATGCAAGGGTTCTCAACCTTTTCAGGTCGCGACCCCCCAAAATAATGATATTTGAACTGGAGACCCCCTAAAAATAATGATATTTGAAGTGGGGACCCTGACAAGCACTGACTTTGAATTGTAGGCATTACATTTAGTTTGACTCGGTTCCACAGATAAACATTGTGAAAATAGCCGATCTACAAGCTCACAACGCCTCGCACTGCGAGGCGTTGTGAGCTTGTAGATCGGCTATTTTCACAATGCTTGCCTCTTTCTTGTCATGTAATATCTGACAATTTGGCCCAGTTTGGTATTAAAGGGTCTTAAAATCTTATTTTCTATCAATTACACACCCAATCAAGCCTTGAATTCATGGAGTTTCTTTTGTCTTTTTTTCCTAAGATTTATTTTTGGACTTTTATGCCTCTATTGACAGGAAATGGGGGAGAGAGAGATGGGGAGTGTGACATGCAGCAAAGGCCGTCTGAATCGGACTTGAACCCGCGACACACTTTCAGGCTACACTGAGCCTAGGTAGCTGGACCGCTATACGTCAGCAGTCCAGGCCTCTTTTGTCATATTTTGGGCGAACTACTCCTTTAATGGATGGATGGAGGGAGGGAGGGAGGGAGGGATGGAGGGATAAAAGGCGTGGGGTTAGAGGTGTGTGTCTGCGATGGGGATGCGTCTCAGCTCTACGATCTGGGAGTGGTCTTCCACGCTGCCTCCGTCGTGGCTGTCGTGAGCCGACTCTGTGTCGCTCATATTGAGGCCCGTTCCTGAAACAAAAACAAACATAACAGAGACACACGCTTTTAGAAACACAACGTATCCATATTTTAAACTTTTTGTGTTTTTTCGTGGCACAATGTTTGCCTTTTTCTTACGTACCATTTGACGATTTGGTATTAAAAAGGTCTTAAAAGTCATTAACTTGTAACTATAGAAATGTGCAGATACCCTGTATAAACTTATACTGTATGTTGGTTTGTTTACTGTCGGGTGAGAAAACAACATTGCACATTAACACATTTGGTGCCAGAGTTGTATTAAAAAAGTGACGTTGAGTGCCAGAGATCTCACCGTTTGTAACCGCTACGCTGTTTACAGCTGCAGACTCCACGGCGAGCACCCCCCCCCCCCCCCCCCCCAAAAAAACAAAACAAAAACATTTGTGGACCCCACCTGAGTTTGGGAACCACTGGGGTCACACAGGTTGCCCTCATTAAGTCCAAAGATCCACACAACAGGAGCCACACCGTTTCCACATGATTCAATTTTTCATTCGACAAAAACAGATCTGCTATTTATGTCTGAATGTTGTCCTATGCTGAGCTGCGCAGAAGAGGGATGGTTCACGTGACCAGGGGTCATGTGGTTAAAGCATAAAGGGATCATCATACACATTACGTTTACGTTTTTTAACTCACTTACAAGTGTGATGTAAGTGAGTGAGTTAACTGTGTTCTTGTAAATGTGTGGGTCAAGGTAATGATGTAAAGCTGTTATGAGTGACACCTAGCTCATAACACCTAGCTTGATAACACATCACTATTATTACATAATCGCCTATGATCGCAATCATTTGAGATAATCACAATTACAGAGTTTTTGCATAATCGTCATAAACGTTTCCATTTATCTGCCGTGTACATTTTCAAACATTTTTCATAATTAGCAGAAATAGCAGATCTGCAAGCTCTCAACGCATCGCAATTGCGACACGCTTGTACGACAAAGTAAAGTTGAAATGGTCGTCTCTGACGGAGATAAGAGGTTTCTGCCCCCCGACAGCAACGATATGGAGATACAAGGTTTTGTGACGTGTGTGTGTGTCTCTGCAATAACAGCGTTAATGGTTGACTACCTAATGGAGAGTGAAACTCCTCATTACGGCCGCTTCTCGCTGACCTGTGTCAGGTTGTGGTAGAATATGTAATTCAGATTAGGGTATTATCTTTACGGCTGACCGGACGGTGGCTGGCTGGCTGGCTACTCAGGGAGGGAGTGCGAGGTACAGATTGAAAGGAGGTTAGAAGTTCAGTGTGAAGCTATAGTAGCTGGTGGGTGGGTGTGTGGGGGGGTGGGAGGGGTGAGCAGAGGTCACTGTGGAAAGTGCAAACGATTGTGCTGCCGGGCAAAGAATAAATAATAGATGTCCTCCTTGTCACTGGATGCTGCAGAATCCCATTTTGGTTTTGCTCCTTGGTTCACACAAATATCAGCCAACAATGATTAACTACATCTCTTTTTTCTCTTCTTTTTGGGGGGGAAATGAAAAAAGAAGAATAAAATAAAAGAAAATGTATGAAAAAAGTCGTTCACGTATTAGAAGGACAATTCTCACCAGAACGAAGGACATGTGTTTTCAATGACCTATCATGGTTAAAATGGAGTTTGAAGTTGGGTTTGTATAAGAAGGGGGCGTGTCTGATAAAATTAATATCAAATACAGATCCTTGACGTCATCAAGCACTGCGTCATCGGAGCTATAGTTCTAGTTTTGCATCTTTGTATCTGTTGTAGCAGCTACAAACGGTGGGTGTTACTTTGTATCTTCATGTCTGGCTTCCATTGAAAATGAATGGTATCGTTTACCAATTCAGATTTGTATAACTGAAATGGCATAATTCCATAGATAGATCTATATTTTGTATACAGTACACAATGTATATACAGTACATGCCACTGTTTTTCCAAAGCCATGGTCATGGACTTTGAGCAGAGCCGGGCCACTCTGACTTAATTAACACTTTGGCAAAGTGTCTACTATATTCAATAATAAGAATGAGTACATTATATTGCTGAGTTTGCACACAAGGGTGCCAATAAATTCTTCCTCCCTGGACTGTTTACTGCAGGCTATCTGAGGCTGAGGTGAACGGCAGGCCAGTTCAGGACGAGAGAGAGAGAGAGTGTGAGGAGTTAGGGTACGTGTCACCGTGTGCCTTATTGTTTTTTTGTTTCTGTTTGCTGCAGGGACGTGTCTCCAAAACACATTTCTCCCAAGGGAGACAAAATAAAGTAACCTTGAACCTTGAACCAACTGTTGAAACAACCGTCTCTACGTTACAACTGTCCGATTACCGCACGTGCACAAACTCACACACACTTTGTTTTTACCGCCCCTACTTGATCATGCCCCAGCGTCACACAATAGCATCAAAGGTAGCAGATCAACAAGCTCGAAACGCATTGCGAAGTGCTGCATTTTGAGCTTGTCGGTCTGCTAAGTTGGCTCAGTTTGAACGGTTTTGTACATGTGAGGTTTCCACCCGACAGATACGATATATACTGTATGCACACATGCACAAACACACATGCATGCAGCCACACAATGTCACACAAATACTGTCGGCAGGACTTCCCAAACCTTTTAGCTCGAGACCCAAAACACACATTTGGTGGTGGGTGTCTTCCGGGACCCCCAAACTCACACATCGCGACCACGTTGTTATGAGCTTGTAGATTTAAATTATTTTTTAAACGTTTAAGTTAATTTATGTTTTTTTTTCCATCTATGATTTTTTTTAATTTTGAAATTTTGAAATACAAAAAAATGGGTCCGCAACCCCAAAAATAGATCCCAACCCATTGTTTGGGAAACACTGCTAGGGTGAACATCTATTATTTCGTCTCTATATGGAGATAAGAGGTTTCTGCCGGACAACAACAAACCCCCCCCCCCCTCTCTCTCTCTCTTCACCCTCTTCTGGGTCCGGTTCAGTTCAGTCTGTCATGACGACACGCTCAAACGCTGCTGCGTTGCAACTCAACTCTCCCCAATAAATCCAGGCTTATTAACACCTCCAAGTCTCTCACACCCACCAACCCACAAGAGGGAACTTTTAATTTGGCGTCTCCTTGGTGACATCCTGTGTTTGTCTGGGATGCATGCAAGTAGCTGACCAGAGAGGGGAGGAGGGGGGGGGGGTCTGGTTAACCCATTAAGACCTGAAGCAGATACTACAAATGTCTTCTAAATCAGGGGTTCTCAAACTTTCTTGGCTCAGGGTACTCCTGTAAATAACTTTTTCATGACCCCCTGACTGACATTGTTACCAACTGACATTGTTACTTTATAACACCTTACATTTATGACATATTTACGACACGGAAATATGTAAATCTTTCCCCCTGAGATACAGGTTGTCACGAGGAAAACTTGAGTGTTTCCCTTATAGGACTTTTTTTGGCAAACAGATTTTATGTAGATTATGTAGACCAAGTACAGTGCAACTGAGGTCCGTTTTTACAAACTATAATGGTTAAAGTGAAGAGATGTTGATAAATTCCAAATATTACCAAAGTATTCTGCGGCGTGTCACGGCACCCAAGGGTGCCACGCACGCCACCCGCTTTGAGAACCCTTGTTCTAAATCCTAACCGTTTTCTGAAAAGCCTATGTTGCTACATCAGTGGTACTCAAAGTTTTTCATGTCAAGGACCCCCTAAAACGTATTTGGCCGCGGACCCCCCCACACCTAAAAATATTTTGTTCCAGGGACCCCCAGAAGCAAAGATTTGAGTCAAACATGTTCACTTTAAAAGAATAATATATTCAAATATTTGCACAAATGTTCAATATTTTTTGTATATATTTTGGATATTAAAGAATAGCAGATCTACAAGCTCGTAGCGCGGCACGAAGTGACGCGCTACGAGCTTGTAGATCTGCTATTTATTTATTTATTTAAAAGCCAGAAATAATTTAATAGCCAAAGTATAAAATAATGCTTTTTTTGGCTAAAATCAAAAATGACACAGATGCGTTCCCGGTTTTAATTGGTTAAGCGTGGAGCATAGCATTACATTCTACATTCCGTGCAGTACTTGGCTGAAGTCTGGGGTGTTAATATCTATATCCAGCTCATCCCTAACTCCTGAAATAAATCATTCTGTATAATCCCCTCGCTATGCCCTGCCTGAGGGGAGTTTTAGGCTTTAGATTTATAACCATAATTTGAGTCACAATGTTTGTTTTATACATCGCCCCGGCCCCAATAAAATAAGAAGAATACGAGGAATCTAACAGCATGTATTGTATCTCTTCCATCAACGTTATCTAAAACTCCTCCATTCACTGCTGTGTTGCTATTTATTGTGGGACATCCTCTCTTACATTTCAAAAGGAATTGTTAACGCAAATCCATATAGTCGCTGGCAATGGTGTAAAGTAACTAAGTGCATGTACTCAAGTACTGTACTTAAGTACAATTTTGAGGTACTTTTACTTTACTGGAGTATTTCCGACTTCTACTCCACTACATCTCATCTCAGAGGCAAATATTGTACTTTTACTCCACTGCAATTATTTGAAAAATGTTGTTACTAGTTACTTTGCAGATATAAATTATTATATTATAAATAAAACATACATTAACCACTTTAGCACTATTTCATACATAGGCTATTTGAAAATAGCAGATCTACAAGCTCACAACGCGTCGCGTTGTGAGCTTGTAGATCTGCTATTTTCAAACACTACTTACTACTTTTACTTTTGGCACTTTAAGTATAATTATTTTGATGCCAATACATTTGTACTTTTACTCAAGTAACATTTTGAACACATACTTTTACTTGTGACAGAGTATTTTTTAAATTGTGGTATTGCTACTTTTACTTAAGTAAAATATCAGAGTACTTCTTCCACCACTGGTCGATGGTGCAGGGCAAGAGATGAACATGTAAGGATAAAAGAAGTCTGCACAACAACAACAGCTGCTGTTCCCAATCATTGTAATAATGTGCTGCAAACTCACAACGTGTCGACCAACAAGTGGTCTCCCTCAGGTGAAGACAATTAGATGTTCAAAGACAAAAATAATGCGCAGCAAAGTCATGAAGCAAGAGGAAGGGCTCACAAACCACATTAGATGGTCCAAACTTTAATAAACTGCAGCTTTTGCTGCTGTTTAATGAAGTTTGGAGCATCTAAAGTGAGTTGGGAACCTTTCCTTTTGCTTGACGACAACTAGCTACCCATAAGTTACCCTAAAAGGAAAAGTTCACAAAAAAAAATACGCATTTTCTATCAATTACACACCCCATGAAGCATTGAATTCATGGAGATTTTTTTCATTTTTGTCCGGCAGTCTCTCTGGTAGGAGACTCAATGGAGAGTCTTTGTGTCTCCTACCGGTTATATTAGTATCATTCCGCCGGTAATCAAATTATTGGCTTAGGAATTAAACAAATCTAAAAGTAATTTTTTGGGTGAACTACTCCTTTAAGTAGTTACCCAGAATCACGTGGACACTGGGTGCAATTGTGAGGTTGTAGATCTGCTCTGCAGATTTTCACTAGAATTTCTATAATAAAATGGGGTTTAAGTGGTTAATTCATGATGTGCTTTCTCTCTTCCTAGAAATGAAGTGGAGTATCCAAAAAAATAAATAATAAGTACAGATACTCAAAAACTGTACTTAAGTACAGTACTGGAGTAAATGTACTGTTACTGCTCACCACTGGCTGTGTGTGTGTGTGTGTGTGTGTGTGTGTGTGTGTGTGTGTGTGTGTGTGTGTGTGTGTGTGTGTGTGTGTGTGTGTGTGTGTGTGTGTGTGTGTGTGTGTTCGTGAAACATTGATGTTGAAGGAGGAAAAGTGGTTTCCATGGCAGCCGGGCGATCGAGGGTCCTCAAGGGAACGACTGTCTAACACTGTTGCTCTCTCTCTCACTCACACAGAGAGAGAGAGAGAGAGAGACACACAGAGTGAGAGAGAAATACAGAGAGATAGACACACTCACAGAGAGAGACAGAGATGGAGAGAGAGAGCGATAGAGATAGAGACAGAGAGAGATATATATATATATATATATATATATATATATATACAGAGAGAGAGAGAGAGAGAGAGAGGGCAGTTCCCATGAGTGATAGTTAAATATGCCCCTTATGTCTGTCTCTCTCTCTCTTAACTAGTAGAAACTCCAGTCCCAGTACTGATATTAATAGTAATAGTGTGTGTGTGTGTGTGTGTGTGTGTGTGTGTGTGTGTGTGTGTGTGTGTGTGTGTGTGTGTGTGTGTGTGTGTGTGTGTGTGTGTGTGTGTGTGTGTGTGTGTGTGTGTGTGACTGCAGTGCTCCAGGCTCTGTGCAGTGTTTGTACCACACACAGCCTTGTGTAGAACTCCAAACATACCAAATGCTTTGTTTGTGTGTACAATATATGTGTGTACAGTGTGTGTACAGTGTGTGTACAGTGTGTGTACCTCTCCAGACCACTGTGTCTGTTTGTATTTTAGGAGTCTGTGAGTGCAAGCACGTACAGTACTGTAGAAGATGCCTGCCTGTGTGCGTGTGTGTGTGTGTGTGTGTGTGTGTGTGTGTGTGTGTGTGTGTGTGTGTGTGTGTGTGTGTGTGTGTGTGTGTGTGTGTGTGTGTGTGTTGCTCACCGGTCTTTAAGGCGAATATGAGGTCATCGAACTCCTGGGACTCCTCGTCCCCGATGGGACCCAGGTGTGTGTCAGTGATGGAGGTGGGACTGTGGGCCTTGTACACACTGCTGGGCTGGCTGGGGGGCCGCAGCGAGGCCCGCTCCCAGTCCGATGACACCTGACACACACACACACACACACACACAACATACATTTAACATCTTTATTGGCGTTCACATTTAACAAGACATTCTTGAACACAAACAATAGTAGATGCACAAACTAAGTGAAAAATAAGTGTTTCAGGATACAGATGACAGATACAGGAAGCATTGTCTCCTCCATATTATGTGTGGACGAGACACAGACGCAGAATTTAGCCAATGCCTTATCAGCTCTTGGCTTATTGGGCATTCCTGCAATCGGCAGGCCTCTCACAACTAATTTATGGACATTATTACAGAGGCTTCCAAATATGAACACAAGCCGTTTACATTTGTAAGCTGTCTAATAGCATCCTTAAGACCTTGGTACTGTAGCACCGTGGTAAGTAATGCATCTTCCAGACTGTGGTCGAATGTACAACACCACTTCCAAAATGGTCTCACACACACACACACACACACACGCACGCACAGATTTTGTTCTGTAGGTCAGTTATCCTCAAACGTTTTCATTTGGGCCAGCCTTGGCCTATAAAGGTTACAGGAGTGCACTTGTTGTTGCAGAAAGGTTCCCGTTTCGATTCCTCGGACCGGCAGGAATAATCTGTGTGGGGGAAGTGAACGGTCACCACCAGGCCATCCAATGCTCATTTGGTATGTTCTTGCACTCTATTTCAATGACGTGACGTGCACGTCGCTTAACCCATTGATACCTGGAACGCTTCTGTGTCACTTTAGATGTCTTTGGCTATTCAAAAATAGCAGATCTACAAGCTCATAGCGCGGCACCGAGTGCCGCGCTATGAGCTTGTATATCTGCTATTATTGAAAAACCGTGAAAATATTTTTTTTATATTTTTTTCCGAAAAACTGTTTACCTACACTGCAAGTCAGACAATGGACAATTGATTTGCATCTAGGCTTATTCCTACGTTAATTCGCTAGGTGTGAGTCGGGAACCTTTGACAACTTTGTTGAGGAGCGAATTTAAAGTAGTTTTAAATCTATGCGTGTGCCTGCGTGTGCTTCTGGTCAAATAGGTTCCGGCACGGCGTGCAAGGCCGTCCAGTGAGCATTGCACCCCTGGTCACCACTCTCCCCTTCCTCCAACACTGCTCCAAGTGCCCTTGAGCAAGGCACTGAACCCCCAACCGCTCCAGTGTAGCTGCTCAGTTCAGTGGCCGACAGTATCAGACTGTGGTTGTACTGGTCAGCTCCCAGGTTTTAATGTGTGTGTGTGTGTGTGTGTGTGTGTGTGTGTGTGTGTGTGTGTGTGTGTGTGTGTGTGTCTGTGTGTTCTATGTCATTGGTTCTCAAAGTGGGGTCCGGGGACCCCCAGGGGTCCTTGAGGGAGTTCCAGGGGGTCCCAAGCTAAATGATGTATAGTTAGGAACCAAATGGACCCTTATGGGTCTTTAACTCTGAGTGTACAAATGGAACCAAATGGACCCTAACGGGCCCATTTGGTTCCATTTGTACACTCTCAGAGTTAAATTAACATTGATTTTACAATATAAATTGGGGTCCCAGAGATAGAAATGCCATAAAATGGGGGTCCGTAGCCTAATTCATGTCAAACTGGGGGGTCCTTGAAATTAAAATGATTGAGAATCACTGCTAGAGCCGTAAAAATCTTCTTTTGTGGGGGTCCGTAGCTGGCATGTGTTTTCAAATGGGGGTCCGCGGGCTAATAAGTGTCCATTTGGGGTTCCTTGACAAACAAAAAGTTTGAGAACCACTGTTCTATGTGCAGAGTGTTGATGGAAATGAGGGGGTGGGGGTCCCTGCTTCATCTCTCTCACAGCTAAGGGGTCTTAGCTGGCCTGACTAATGGGATCTGTAACCGCGGTCGCGGTCCCTGAAGGCTGTATGGGACTCGTAGTCGCCTAGTCCCATAGCAGGGCAAGTGCAGGTCAGCATGACCAATCAACACGTGCATGCACACGCACACGCACACGCACACCCACACACACACGCACACACACACACACACACACACACACACACACACACACACACACACACAGGGGGGGAGGGGCTGGTATCAGCCGTGTAATCAAGTCTGTGGCGAGTTGGGGTCAGTCAGAGGTGACATAATCACCGTACCCCCAAAGGGGGGTGCAGGCTGGGGGGGCCCCCCGCTCCCCAGGGTCGTGTGGGGTTCAGGGGGTCAGGGCCAGGTCACTGGAGGCTGCACGGTTTCACAGACACTAACATCTGTCTAATGTTAAGCTGCATAACATTGGTTCTCAAAGTGGGGTCCGGGGTCCCTTGGGGGGATACCCAGGGGGTCCCCTGCAAAGTTAGTTAATATAGCTTCACAATTATTTTAACCACTTTAATATTTTATTCTTTGGCTTTAAAATAATAACAGATCTACAAGCTCATAGCGCGCTTTGAGCTTGTAGATCTGTTATTTTTGAAAAAAAAATCTTTGAATATATATATTTTTAAAGCGAACATTTGTAACTCAAATCTTTGCTCCTGGGGGGTCCCTGGCACAAAATATTTTGAGATGGGGGTCCACGGCCAAATACATATCATTTTGGGGGCGAAAAAGTTTGAGAACCACTGATATACTGCACTCACCAACAATACCCATAACACCCCTCCCTCTGCTGAGGATACAGACAGACAGACAGACAGACAGACTATGTGTTGATGAATTGAATACATAAATAGGACCCCAAGACTTTTGTGTGTTATCCTTTTAGCCTTAATGTCTCACTGCACCACCTGCTGTTTACATTTATGACTCATAAAGATCCATCCATCAATCCATCAATCCATCAATCGATGGATGGATGGATGGATGGATGGATGGGTGGGTGGGTGGGTGGATGGGTGGGTGGACAGACATAAAGACGTACGGACA